>NW_026908029.1:102500-160121 GCF_033978785.1 Entelurus aequoreus | reverse complement strand
AGTCCAGTCCATAGTGGATCTAACATAATAGTGTGAGAGTCCAGTCCATAGTGGATCTAACATAATAGTGAGAGTCCAGTCCATAGTGGATCTAACATAATAGTGAGAGTCCAGTCCATAGTGGATCTAACATAATAGTGAGAGTCCAGTCTATAGTGGATCTAACATAATAGTGAGAGTCCAGTCCATAGTGGATCTAACATAATAGTGTGAGAGTCCAGTCTATAGTGGATCTAACATAATAGTGAGAGTCCAGTCCATAGTGGATCTAACATAATAGTGAGAGTCCAGTCCATAGTGGATCTAACATAATAGTGAGAGTCCAGTCCATAGTGGATCTAACATAATAGTGAGAGTCCAGTCCATAGTGGATCTAACATATAATTATATATATATATATATATATATCTTGAAACAGGACATTATAGTGCAGCAGGGAAGTGCACAGGAAGCCTTAGCAATGATCCAGTCCCGAATCAGAAGTGAGGCTGACATATAAACCCCTCTTATAAGTGATCAGAGGCAGTTGAGTCTCTTGATCACTAATCAGGGGCATGGGAGTACCATCAGCAGCAGAACAGGAAGTGCAAACTAAAAATAAGAGCGTTGTACAGGATCTGGTATTTATAATGCAATCAAATGCCAATTGTCTAATTTAGAGTTATATTCCTGCTGTTTCCAATTTGATACAAACATTTGCGAGGCATTTTTACTATAAAGTTTATTATGAAATATGATGAGGTGGTGACTTGTCCAGGGTGTATCCCGCCTACCGCCCCAATGCAGCTGGGATAGGCTCCAACAACCCCCGCGACCCCATAAGGGACATGCGGTGGAAATTGGATGGATGAAGTAGTTTCTTTCTTCTTTGTGGGAATGTTGCAGGACCACTGGACAGCCTCTATGAAGTCAAACACTGCCCTCATGTGGATCATTCCATTATTGCATTGTCCGCCTTTTTAGGAAAAAGGTCGTTACACCCAGGATGTCGAGGGCTCAAAAACTTACCAATCACTTTTTTGAAGATCACCTGCTCAGGCAACAAATATTTGATTGATTATTATGTCATCTTTAGGCACCTTGATTCATAATCAATTCTTCATTCAAGTCAATTGTATTTTTCATATCAAAAGTGCAATGACATTTTTTTCCGGGAACTCGGTCGATACAAATGACAGATCAACACACCTCTGGACGAAATAGATCACTTTTTTACGGATCCAAGTAAGCCAAATCCAATATTGGTAGAATCAAACGCCGATCTCCTCTGGCTGAGACTGGTTTTATCTTTAGTCCCCCGGCTGACAAGCAGCTAGCAGCTAATGATGTGTCTCCATACACAGTGTGGAGCCGCTCAAACGCAGATCTCCTCTGGCTGAGACTGCTTTTATCTTTAGTCCCCCGGCTGACAAGCAGCTAGCAGCTAATGATGTGTCTCCATACACAGTGTGGAGCCGCTCAAACGCCGATCTCCTCTGGCTGAGACTGGTTTTATCTTTAGTCCCCCGGCTGACAAGCAGCTAGCAGCTAATGATGTGTCTCCATACACAGTGTGGAGCCGCTCAAACGCAGATCTCCTCTGGCTGAGACTGGTTTTATCTTTAGTCCCCCGGCTGACAAGCAGCTAGCAGCTAATGATGTGTCTCCATACACAGTGTGGAGCCGCTCAAACGCAGATCTCCTCTGGCTGAGACTGGTTTTATCTTTAGTCCCCCGGCTGACAAGCAGCTAGCAGCTAATGATGTGTCTCCATACACAGTGTGGAGCCGCTCAAACGCCGATCTCCTCTGGCTGAGACTGGTTTTATCTTTAGTCCCCCGGCTGACAAGCAGCTAGCAGCTAATGATGTGTCTCCATACACAGTGTGGAGCCGCTCAAACGCAGATCTCCTCTGGCTGAGACTGGTTTTATCTTTAGTCCCCCGGCTGACAAGCAGCTAGCAGCTAATGATGTGTCTCCATACACAGTGTGGAGCCGCTCAAACGCAGATCTCCTCTGGCTGAGACTGGTTTTATCTTTAGTCCCCCGGCTGACAAGCAGCTAGAAGCTAATGATGTGTCTCCATACACAGTGTGGAGCCGCTCAAACGCAGATCTCCTCTGGCTGAGACTGGTTTTATCTTTAGTCCCCCGGCTGACAAGCAGCTAGCAGCTAATGATGTGTCTCCATACACAGTGTGGAGCCGCTCAAACGCAGATCTCCTCTGGCTGAGACTGGTTTTATCTTTAGTCCCCCGGCTGACAAGCAGCTAGCAGCTAATGATGTGTCTCCATACACAGTGTGGAGCCGCTCAAACGCCGATCTCCTCTGGCTGAGACTGGTTTTATCTTTAGTCCCCCGGCTGACAAGCAGCTAGCAGCTAATGATGTGTCTCCATACACAGTGTGGAGCCGCTCAAACGCAGATCTCCTCTGGCTGAGACTGGTTTTATCTTTAGTCCCCCGGCTGACAAGCAGCTAGCAGCTAATGATGTGTCTCCATACACAGTGTGGAGCCGCTCAAACGCAGATCTCCTCTGGCTGAGACTGGTTTTATCCTTAGTCCCCCGGCTGACAAGCAGCTAGCAGCTAATGATGTGTCTCCATACACAGTGTGGAGCCGCTCAAACGCCGATCTCCTCTGGCTGAGACTGCTTTTATCTTTAGTCCCCCGGCTGACAAGCAGCTAGCAGCTAATGATGTGTCTCCATACACAGTGTGGAGCCGCTCAAACGCAGATCTCCTCTGGCTGAGACTGGTTTTATCTTTAGTCCCCCGGCTGACAAGCAGCTAGCAGCTAATGATGTGTCTCCATACACAGTGTGGAGCCGCTCAAACGCCGATCTCCTCTGGCTGAGACTGGTTTTATCTTTAGTCCCCCGGCTGACAAGCAGCTAGCAGCTAATGATGTGTCTCCATACACAGTGTGGAGCCGCTCAAACGCAGATCTCCTCTGGCTGAGACTGGGTTTATCTTTAGTCCCCCGGCTGACAAGCAGCTACCAGCTAATGATGTGTCTCCATACACAGTGTGGAGCCGCTCAAACGCAGATCTCCTCTGGCTGAGACTGGTTTTATCTTTAGTCCCCCGGCTGACAAGCAGCTAGCAGCTAATGATGTGTCTCCATACACAGTGTGGAGCCGCTCAAACGCAGATCTCCTCTGGCTGAGACTGGTTTTATCTTTAGTCCCCCGGCTGACAAGCAGCTAGCAGCTAATGATGTGTCTCCATACACAGTGTGGAGCCGCTCAAACGCCGATCTCCTCTGGCTGAGACTGGTTTTATCTTTAGTCCCCCGGCTGACAAGCAGCTAGCAGCTAATGATGTGTCTCCATACACAGTGTGGAGCCGCTCAAACGCAGATCTCCTCTGGCTGAGACTGGTTTTATCTTTAGTCCCCCGGCTGACAAGCAGCTAGCAGCTAATGATGTGTCTCCATACACAGTGTGGAGCCGCTCAAACGCAGATCTCCTCTGGCTGAGACTGGTTTTATCTTTAGTCCCCCGGCTGACAAGCAGCTAGCAGCTAATGATGTGTCTCCATACACAGTGTGGAGCCGCTCAAACGCCGATCTCCTCTGGCTGAGACTGGTTTTATCTTTAGTCCCCCGGCTGACAAGCAGCTAGCAGCTAATGATGTGTCTCCATACACAGTGTGGAGCCGCTCAAACGCAGATCTCCTCTGGCTGAGACTGGTTTTATCTTTAGTCCCCCGGCTGACAAGCAGCTAGCAGCTAATGATGTGTCTCCATACACAGTGTGGAGCCGCTCAAACGCCGATCTCCTCTGGCTGAGACTGGTTTTATCTTTAGTCCCCCGGCTGACAAGCAGCTAGCAGCTAATGATGTGTCTCCATACACAGTGTGGAGCCGCTCAAACGCCGATCTCCTCTGGCTGAGACTGCTTTTATCTTTAGTCCCCCGGCTGACAAGCAGCTAGCAGCTAATGATGTGTCTCCATACACAGTGTGGAGCCGCTCAAACGCAGATCTCCTCTGGCTGAGACTGGTTTTATCTTTAGTCCCCCGGCTGACAAGCAGCTAGCAGCTAATGATGTGTCTCCATACACAGTGTGGAGCCGCTCAAACGCCGATCTCCTCTGGCTGAGACTGGTTTTATCTTTAGTCCCCCGGCTGACAAGCAGCTAGCAGCTAATGATGTGTCTCCATACACAGTGTGAAGCCGCTCAAACGCAGATCTTCTCTGGCTGAGACTGGTTTTATCTTTAGTCCCCCGGCTGACAAGCAGCTAGCAGCTAATGATGTGTCTCCATACACAGTGTGGAGCCGCTCAAACGCCGATCTCCTCTGGCTGAGACTGGTTTTATCTTTAGTCCCCCGGCTGACAAGCAGCTAGCAGCTAATGATGTGTCTCCATACACAGTGTGGAGCCGCTCAAACGCAGATCTCCTCTGGCTGAGACTGGTTTTATCTTTAGTCCCCCGGCTGACAAGCAGCTAGCAGCTAATGATGCGTCTCCATACACAGTGTGGAGCCGCTCAAACGCCGATCTCCTCTGGCTGAGACTGGTTTTATCTTTAGTCCCCCGGCTGACAAGCAGCTAGCAGCTAATGATGTGTCTCCATACACAGTGTGGAGCCGCTCAAACGCCGATCTCCTCTGGCTGAGACTGGTTTTATCTTTAGTCCCCCCGCTGACAAGCAGCTAGCAGCTAATGATGTGTCTCCATACACAGTGTGGAGCCGCTCAAACGCAGATCTCCTCTGGCTGAGACTGGTTTTATCTTTAGTCCCCCGGCTGACAAGCAGCTAGCAGCTAATGATGTGTCTCCATACACAGTGTGGAGCCGCTCAAACGCCGATCTCCTCTGGCTGAGACTGGTTTTATCTTTAGTCCCCCGGCTGACAAGCAGCTAGCAGCTAATGATGTGTCTCCATACACAGTGTGGAGCCGCTCAAACGCAGATCTCCTCTGGCTGAGACTGGTTTTATCTTTAGTCCCCCGGCTGACAAGCAGCTAGCAGCTAATGATGTGTCTCCATACACAGTGTGGAGCCGCTCAAACGCCGATCTCCTCTGGCTGAGACTGGTTTTATCTTTAGTCCCCCGGCTGACAAGCAGCTAGCAGCTAATGATGTGTCTCCATACACAGTGTGGAGCCGCTCAAACGCCGATCTCCTCTGGCTGAGACTGGTTTTATCTTTAGTCCCCCGGCTGACAAGCAGCTAGCAGCTAATGATGTGTCTCCATACACAGTGTGGAGCCGCTCAAACGCCGATCTCCTCTGGCTGAGACTGGTTTTATCTTTAGTCCCCCGGCTGACAAGCAGCTAGCAGCTAATGATGTGTCTCCATACACAGTGTGGAGCCGCTCAAACGCCGATCTCCTCTGGCTGAGACTGGTTTTATCTTTAGTCCCCCCGCTGACAAGCAGCTAGCAGCTAATGATGTGTCTCCATACACAGTGTGGAGCCGCTCAAACGCCGATCTCCTCTGGCTGAGACTGGTTTTATCTTTAGTCCCCCGGCTGACAAGCAGCTAGCAGCTAATGATGTGTCTCCATACACAGTGTGGAGCCGCTCAAACGCCGATCTCCTCTGGCTGAGACTGGTTTTATCTTTAGTCCCCCGGCTGACAAGCAGCTAGCAGCTAATGATGTGTCTCCATACACAGTGTGGAGCCGCTCAAACGCCGATCTCCTCTGGCTGAGACTGGTTTTATCTTTAGTCCCCCGGCTGACAAGCAGCTAGCAGCTAATGATGTGTCTCCATACACAGTGTGGAGCCGCTCAAACGCAGATCTCCTCTGGCTGAGACTGGTTTTATCTTTAGTCCCCCGGCTGACAAGCAGCTAGCAGCTAATGATGTGTCTCCATACACAGTGTGGAGCCGCTCAAACGCCGATCTCCTCTGGCTGAGACTGGTTTTATCTTTAGTCCCCCGGCTGACAAGCAGCTAGCAGCTAATGATGTGTCTCCATACACAGTGTGGAGCCGCTCAAACGCCGATCTCCTCTGGCTGAGACTGGTTTTATCTTTAGTCCCCCGGCTGACAAGCAGCTAGCAGCTAATGATGTGTCTCCATACACAGTGTGGAGCCGCTCAAACGCCGATCTCCTCTGGCTGAGACTGGTTTTATCTTTAGTCCCCCGGCTGACAAGCAGCTAGCAGCTAATGATGTGTCTCCATACACAGTGTGGAGCCGCTCAAACGCAGATCTCCTCTGGCTGAGACTGGTTTTATCTTTAGTCCCCCGGCTGACAAGCAGCTAGCAGCTAATGATGTGTCTCCATACACAGTGTGGAGCCGCTCAAACGCAGATCTCCTCTGGCTGAGACTGGTTTTATCTTTAGTCCCCCGGCTGACAAGCAGCTAGCAGCTAATGATGTGTCTCCATACACAGTGTGGAGCCGCTCAAACGCCGATCTCCTCTGGCTGAGACTGGTTTTATCTTTAGTCCCCCGGCTGACAAGCAGCTAGCAGCTAATGATGTGTCTCCATACACAGTGTGGAGCCGCTCAAACGCCGATCTCCTCTGGCTGAGACTGGTTTTATCTTTAGTCCCCCGGCTGACAAGCAGCTAGCAGCTAATGATGTGTCTCCATACACAGTGTGGAGCCGCTCAAACGCCGATCTCCTCTGGCTGAGACTGGTTTTATCTTTAGTCCCCCGGCTGACAAGCAGCTAGCAGCTAATGATGTGTCTCCATACACAGTGTGGAGCCGCTCAAACGCAGATCTCCTCTGGCTGAGACTGGTTTTATCTTTAGTCCCCCGGCTGACAAGCAGCTAGCAGCTAATGATGTGTCTCCATACACAGTGTGGAGCCGCTCAAACGCCGATCTCCTCTGGCTGAGACTGGTTTTATCTTTAGTCCCCCGGCTGACAAGCAGCTAGCAGCTAATGATGTGTCTCCATACACAGTGTGGAGCCGCTCCCCCTAGTTAGTTAGAACCACCTCCATCCGGCCTTGATCTGGCAGGATGGAGAACTTAATTATTGGTTTTTATTATTTTGCTATTATATTTGAATTGAAAGAGTAGTAGATAATAGTTTTTACTGGTTTAGTTGTTGTGTACTAGTGATTATTCAATCTGATTTCTGCAGTGACGATTCAATTCAGAATCGATTCTCGATTTAAATTCATTCTCACAATGAATGAATCAAATCAAATCAGGTTTTTTTATACATCATTTTCACACACAGGCAACATGAAGTATTTGACACAATTAAATGATAAAGATAAACAATACATGAATAAAACATAGCATTAAGAGGTAAATAGTAGTAATAATATCAAGAAATAAGGTAGAAAATCAAATGAAATAGAAAATAAAAGATAAAGTGAGTCTCTGTGCGGCTCTTCCAAAGGTGGGGGCCACGGTGGCTCGCTTACTTTGTTCTGACATTTTCAATAAAAGTATAAGAAGTCTCATAAAACCTTTTCCAATCAGATCCAAAGCCTCCTTTTTGTTGCGGACGTCTACTCGCAGTTATTCTGTTCAATTCCTAAAAAAAATACATGAATTCATGTTAGAACATTTTGAATACAATTTTGAAATGATTTTATAAAGTAAAAATACAAAGAAATACTTCAGAGCAGGTTATTGCTGGTGGATTTAACTGCAAACCAATCACAACATTATTATCCGCTTTTAAGACAGCTAGCAATTAGCGATCTTGTTGTCAGCCAGCGATTAGTGCGCTAGGTGCAACATAGTTATTAGCACGGCAGTTGTCAGCTAGCCATTAGCGCTGTAGTTGTCAGCTAGCGATTTGTGTGTTAGTTGCCAGCTCGTGATTAGCACACTAATTACCAGCTAGCGATTGGAGCATTTTGTCCAGCTTGCGATTAGCGCGCCACTTCTCAGCTAGTGATCAACACCCTGGTTGTCTCTGGAGCGTTAGTTTCCAGCTAGCTATTAGCGCTCCAGTTTTCAGTAAGGATTAGCGCTCTGGTTGCCAGCTGGTGATTGGCATGATAGTTGCCAGCTAGCGATTAGCACTGTAGTTCTCAGCCCGCGATCAATACCCTAGTTGTCAGCTAGCGATTGGAGTGTTAGTTTCCGGATATTGATTAGCGCTATAGTTTTTAGTAACGATTAGCACTGGCGATTGACGTGTCAGTTGAGAGCTAAAGGTTAACGCCCTAGTTGTTAGCTAGCAATTGGTGTTTTAGTTGCCAGCTAGTGATTAGTACACTAGTTGTTAGCTAGCAATTGGTGTTTTAGTTGCCAGCTAGTGATTAGTACACTAGTTGTTAGCTAGCAATTGGTGTTTTAGTTGCCAGCTAGTGATTAGTACACTAGTTGTTAGCTAGCAATTGGTGTTTTAGTTGCCAGCTAGTGATTAGTACACTAGTTGTTAGCTAGCAATTGGTGTTTTAGTTGCCAGCTAGTGATTAGTACACTAGTTGTCAGCTAGCAATTGGTGTTTTAGTTGCCAGCTAGTGATTAGTACACTAGTTGTTAGCTAGCAATTGGTGTTTTAGTTGCCAGCTAGTGATTACTACACTAGTTGTTAGCTAGCAATTTGTGTTTTAGTTGCCAGCTAGTGATTAGTACACTAGTTGTCAGCTAGCAATTGGTGTTTTAGTTGCCAGCTAGTGATTAGTACACTAGTTTTTAGCTAGCAATTGGTGTTTTAGTTGCCAGCTAGTGATTAGTACACTAGTTGTTAGCTAGCAATTGGTGTTTTAGTTGCCAGCTAGTGATTAGTACACTAGTTGTCAGCTAGCAATTGGCATGCTAGTTGTCAGCTCACGAGATGATTATTGATCCACGGAGTAGGAGTGCACAGTACACACCTCTGTACATAAGGGGGGGACAAAGGTGGACAGGGTGAAAACCTTTAAATTCCTCAGGAGCCACATCAGCGAGGAGCTCACCTGGGATCACAACACCCAACAAACAATAAAGAAAGCCCAGCAGCGACTGTACTTCCTAAGAAGGCTGAGAACATTTGGCATGCCACCCAAAATTCTTAGCAACTTCTATAGAAGTACGGTTGAGAGTGTCCTTACCAGCTCAATCACGGTCTGGTATGGAAAGTGCACAGCTAAGGACAGGAAGTCACTTCAGCGAGTGATTAAAACTGCTCAGGAGCAGCCTACAGGACATGTAGTCTACCAGGAGAGCACCCAACATCATCAAGGACAGTACACACGGTCTCTACCATCAGGCAGACCATACAGGAGCCTGAAATCCAGGACATGTAGTCTACCAGGAGAGCACCCAACATCATTACACCTCCTACCATCAGGCAGACCATACAGGAGCCTGAAATCCAGGACATGTAGTCTACCAGGAGAGCACCCAACATCATTACACCTCCTACCATCAGGCAGACCATACAGGAGCCTGAAATCCAGGACATGTAGTCTACCAGGAGAGCACCCAACATCATTACACCTCCTACCATCAGGCAGACCATACAGGAGCCTGAAATCCAGGACATGTAGTCTACCAGGAGAGCACCCAACATCATTACACCTCCTACCATCAGGCAGACCATACAGGAGCCTGAAATCCAGGACTACCAGACTGACAAACACTTTCTAGCCACAGACCATCAGGCTTGTGAATGCTAACTTGTGAATGCTAGCTACCCCTGTTTTACTTTTGTCTTTTTGAACAAAAGACATCTACCATGACCACCCCCGAACTGTGAAGCATCACTGTAGACACTTTTCACCTTTGATCACTAAAGACACTTGAACTGCTGTCACCTCCATATTTATACTGTTGACTGTCAATCATGTTGTGTCACTTACTGTCACCTCCATATTTATACTGTTGACTGTCAATCATGTTGTGTCACTTACTGTCACCTCCATATTTATACTGTTGACTGTCAATCATGTTGTGTCACTTACTGTCACCTCCATATTTATACTGTTGACTGTCAATCATGTTGTGTCACTTACTGTCACCTCCATATTTATACTGTTGACTGTCAATCATGTTGTGTCACTTACTGTCACCTCCATATTTATACTGTTGACTGTCAATCATGTTGTGTCACTTACTGTCACCTCCATATTTATACTGTTGACTGTCAATCATGTTGTGTCACTTACTGTCACCTCCATATTTATACTGTTGACTGTCAATCATGTTGTGTCACTTACTGTCACCTCCATATTTATACTGTTGACTGTCAATCACAATGTGCAATAATGTTATGTTACTTCCTGTGCCTTGGATATATATTTGTATTTGTATTTTCTATGTTTAGCTAAGTAGCGTGTGACTCGTTGAAGGCTGGACTAGCAAAGTAAGATTTTCAACTGTTTGTTTAACTGTGCATGTGACAATAAACCATCTTCAATCTTCAGTTAGCGCTCTAGCAGTCAGCTAGCGATTAAAACCTATTTGTCAGTGAACCATTGGCCCTCTAGTTGCCAACTAGCAATTGGAGCGCTAGTTGCTAACTAGCGATTGGAGCGCTCATGTCCACGTAGCAATTTGCGTGCTAGTTGTCAGTTAACGATAAGCGCTTGAGTTGCCAACTATCAATAAACGTGCGAGTTGCCAGCTAGTGATTAGCGCTCTAGTTCTCAGCTAGCAATTGATGCCCCCAGTTGTGGACTAGCGATTGGAGCATTGGTGTCCAGCTAGCAATTAGCATGATAATGGTCAGTTAGCTATCGGTGCGCTAGTTGCCAGCTAGCAATAAACCTGCTAGTTGCCAGCTAGTGATTAGCGTTCCCGTTCTCAGCTAGCGATTAATGGCCTTAGTTGTCAACTAGCAATTGGAGCAACATTAAATGACATAATGTCCAGCTAGCGATTAGTGCGCTAGTTGTCAGTTATCAATTAGTACCGTAGTTGCTAGCTAGTGACTAGGGCTCTAGTTGTCAGCTGGCGATTAACACCGATAACGCATTTATATCATTTTTTTTTACTTTATTGTGTGCACACCTATCTTTAATAAGGTTTTAATGTGTTGAAGCGTGATGTGGAATTTTCACCACATTCTTTACAGTTTGAGGGCATCAAATATTTAATAAAAGTCTGCAAGTCCACGTTTGAGCTTTTTTCCTGGCGTTATGTCACAGCGCCTGTGTCAAATGCCAACAACGTCACAGATACAGTAAATGTGGGACAAGGACTTTGTGATTAGATGCCTACTGTACTTACTGTACTCAATCATGTTCTTCTTTTGTGATAAGCCAACAGAAGGATCCGCACAACAACAGCGACGTTGAAACCAGACATTTTGCTAAGTTTAAAAAAATGTAAGGTTTCCAACTTCCTAACTGGAGCTGGAGCCAATCCCAGCTGACTTTGTGCGAGAGGCGGGGCAAACTCTTGTCCATTTCCTGTTGAGAACTGTGTACTTTCTTCTGCTGTTTCAAGCTAGCTTTGCAGCTAGTTTAGCGATTAGCACGCCTGCTTGTCTGCTCATTCTTGTCATGTTTAATGGCGTACTTCATGGAAGTGAGGATTATAGACTTAGTGGAGCGACTCCACACTGCGTATGAACATACACAGTTAGAAAATAAAAACACTATCAGCCAGAGGGGATCAGCTTTTTCCCGGCAACTCGGCCGATACAAATGACAGATCAACACACGGAATACATCACTTTTTTACGGATCCAAGTAAGCCAAATCCGGTATTGGAAGTATCAATATTCAGGTATTCTTCGTGATAGGGATGTGCCGATCGATCAGTATCGGCCAGAAAGAGGGGCTTGTGCTGCTCTCTGCACTTCTCTTGCAGTTACCTGATGGTGAAGACCATGTCAATGGTTCTCTGATGGTGAAGACCATGTCAATGGTTCTCTGATGGTGAAGACCATGTCAATGGTTCTCTGATGGTGAAGACCATGTCAATGGTCCTCTGATGGTGAAGACCATGTCAATGGTCCTCTGATGGTGAAGACCATGTCAATGGTTCTCTGATGGTGAAGACCATGTCAATGGTTCTCTGATGGTGAAGACCATGTCAATGGTTCTCTGATGGTGAAGACCATGTCAATGGTTCTCTGATGGTGAAGACCATGTCAATGGTCCTCTGATGGTGAAGACCATGTCAATGGTTCTCTGATGGTGAAGACCATGTCAATGGTTCTCTGATGGTGAAGACCATGTCAATGGTTCTCTGATGGTGAAGACCATGTCAATGGTTCTCTGATGGTGAAGACCATGTCAATGGTTCTCTGATGGTGAAGACCATGTCAATGGTTCTCTGATGGTGAAGACCATGTCAATGGTTCTCTGATGGTGAAGACCATGTCAATGGTTCTCTGATGGTGAAGACCATGTCAATGGTTCTCTGATGGTGAAGACCATGTCAATGGTTCTCTGATGGTGAAGACCATGTCAATGGTTCTCTGATGGTGAAGACCATGTCAATGGTCCTCTGATGGTGAAGACCATGTCAATGGTTCTCTGATGGTGAAGACCATGTCAATGGTCCTCTGATGGTGAAGACCATGTCAATGGTTCTCTGATGGTGAAGACCATGTCAATGGTTCTCTGATGGTGAAGACCATGTCAATGGTTCTCTGATGGTGAAGACCATGTCAATGGTTCTCTGATGGTGAAGACCATGTCAATGGTTCTCTGATGGTGAAGACCATGTCAATGGTTCTCTGATGGTGAAGACCATGTCAATGGTCCTCTGATGGTGAAGACCATGTCAATGGTTCTCTGATGGTGAAGACCATGTCAATGGTCCTCTGATGGTGAAGACCATGTCAATGGTTCTCTGATGGTGAAGACCATGTCAATGGTTCTCTGATGGTGAAGACCATGTCAATGGTTCTCTGATGGTGAAGACCATGTCAATGGTTCTCTGATGGTGAAGACCATGTCAATGGTTCTCTGATGGTGAAGACCATGTCAATGGTTCTCTGATGGTGAAGACCATGTCAATGGTTCTCTGATGGTGAAGACCATGTCAATGGTTCTCTGATGGTGAAGACCATGTCAATGGTTCTCTGATGGTGAAGACCATGTCAATGGTTGATCTTTCCGAGCGGAACCTGCACTGTGACTTTGGCTACACTCTATCAGACTCTGGCTACACTCTTAGCAGATTCTGGCTGCACTCTATCAGACTCTGGCTACACTCTATCAGACTCTGGCTACACTCTTAGCAGATTCTGGCTACACTCTATCAGACTCTAACTACACTCTATCAGACTCTGGCTACACTCTATCAGACTCTGGCTACACTCTATCAGACACTGGCTACACTCTATCAGACTCTGGCTACACTATCAGACTCTAACTACACTCTATCAGACTCTGGCTACACTCTATCAGACTCTGGCTACACTCTATCAGACTCTGGCTACACTCTATCAGACTCTGGCTACACTCTATCAGACTCTAACTACACTCTATCAGACTCTGGCTACACTCTATCAGACTCTGGCTACATTCTATCAGACTCTGGCTACACTCTATCAGACTCTGGCTACATTCTATCAGACTCTGGCTACACTCTATCAGACTCTAACTACATTCTATCAGACTCTGGCTACATTTATGGTTCATTTTCTTGATAAGTCAAGTAGTTGGAGGGTACACACATACTGTACTATTGTGTATTCACATTTTTATTATGTCTTATAGTTTTTATTCCAGTTGTAGTTGTGCTTTTCATATCCGATAAGTACATTTTATTATTACTCATTTTTCGTGTCATCGTTTCCTTCTCTATGTTGAAATGCTCTGGTGAGGGAAAAACCGTGACGTCACTATCAAAGCCTGGTGATATAGCGCCCCCTTATGGAATGTTTACAATAAAAACAACAACAAAATGATATCCAATGTTTCAGTAATTCCCACTAATAGTGTAATATTGAAATGATTCTGGGCCACATCTAATCGTGTACATCCTACCATGAGTTGTTTCCTTGATTTAGAAAACAACTCTAATAATGGGCCAGTTTTTTGGAATGGTTCTTTGAAATGAAGGACTCCTAAAGACCCTTGGAAGAAGAATATTATTTATGTAGTGAAGAGCTTCTGCTGTTTGTGGGCTTGGATCTTTGACATCATCAATGTTAAATACTTCCAGTATTACATGACACTTTTGCAATGCTATCATTTATGCAGATTATTCAAGCACACCACCTACAAACTTGCCACAGAAATGGCCCCAACAAGCCAAAGTCTGCAAGCCATCAATCAATATCTGGGAATCCATTTTCTGTACATTTGTGTTAATAAATGTTCAATGTTTTGGATGATAAAAATCACATGTTTTTATCGCAACATTTAAAAATGATTATAACAACTGAACTGCTGTTATATCTTCTTCTTGTTTTAGCACATTTCTGGCTCTTCTCAAGTTGCAGTTACACTTGCAAGTCCAAGACACCAGGGGGCAGTAGTCTATAGTTTATGGCAGGGCTGTCAAACTCCTCTTCATTGAGGGTCACCTGCCATAATGGCTGTGATCAGAGGGCCACTTTGAAAGACATGATGGGCCACTTTAAATGACATGATGGGCAACATTAAATGACATGATGGGCCACTTTAAATGACATGATGGGCAACATTAAATGACATGATGGGCAACATTAAATGACATGATGGGCCACTTTAAATGACATGATGGGCAACATTAAATGACATGATGGGCCACTTTAAATGACATGATGGGCAACATTAAATGACATGATGGGCCACTTTAAATGACATGATGGGCAACATTAAATGACATGATGGGCAACATTAAATGACATGATGGGCAACATTAAATGACATGATGGGCCACTTTAAATGACATGATGGGCAACATTAAATGACATGATGGGCCACTTTAAATGACATGATGGGCAACATTAAATGACACGATGGGCCACTTTAAATGACATGATGGGCAACATTAAATGACATGATGGGCCACTTTAAATGACATGATGGGCAACATTAAATGACATGATGGTCCACTTTAAATGACACGATGGGTCACTTTAAATGACATGATGGGCAACATTAAATGACATGATGGGCAACATTAAATGACATGATGGGCCACTTTAAATGACATGATGGGCCACTTTAAATGACATGATGGGCAACATTAAATGACATGATGGGCCACTTTAAATGACATGATGGGCCACTTTAAATGACATGATGGGCAACATTAAATGACATGATGGGCCACTTTAAATGACATGATGGGCCACTTTAAATGACATGATGGGCAACATTAAATGACATGATGGGCAACATTAAATGACATGATGGGCCACTTTAAATGACATGATGGGCAACATTAAATGACATGATGGGCCACTTTAAATGACATGATGGGCAACATTAAATGACATGATGGGCCACTTTAAATGACATGATGGGCAACATTAAATGACATGATGGGCAACATTAAATGACATGATGGGCAACATTAAATGACATGATGGGCCACTTTAAATGACATGATGGGCAACATTAAATGACACGATGGGCCACTTTAAATGACATGATGGGCAACATTAAATGACATGATGGGCCACTTTAAATGACATGATGGGCAACATTAAATGACATGATGGTCCACTTTAAATGACACGATGGGTCACTTTAAATGACATGATGGGCAACATTAAATGACATGATGGGCAACATTAAATGACATGATGGGCCACTTTAAATGACATGATGGGCCACTTTAAATGACATGATGGGCAACATTAAATGACATGATGGGCCACTTTAAATGACATGATGGGCCACTTTAAATGACATGATGGGCAACATTAAATGACATGATGGGCCACTTTAAATGACATGATGGGCCACTTTAAATGACATGATGGGCAACATTAAATGACATGATGGGCCACTTTAAATGACATGATGGGCAACATTAAATGACATGATGGGCAACATTAAATGACATGATGGGCCACTTTAAATGACATGATGGGTAACATTAAATGACATGATGGGCCACTTTAAATGACATGATGAGCCACAATAAATGACATGATGGGCAACATTAAATGACATGATGGGCAACATTAAATGACATGATGGGTCACTTTAAATGACATGATGGGCAACATTAAATGACATGATGGGCAACATTAAATGACATGATGGGCAACATTAAATGACATGATGGGCAACATTAAATGACATGATGGGCCACTTTAAATGACATGATGGGCCACTTTAAATGACATGATGGGCAACATTAAATGACATGATGGGCCACTTTAAATGACATGATGGGCCACTTTAAATGACATGATGGGCAACATTAAATGACATGATGGGCCACTTTAAATGACATGATGGGCCACTTTAAATGACATGATGGGCAACATTAAATGACATGATGGGCCACTTTAAATGACATGATGGGCCAATTTAAATGACATGATGGGCAACATTAAATGACATGATGGGCCACTTTAAATGACATGATGGGCAACATTAAATGACATGATGGGCAACATTAAATGACATGATGGGCCACTTTAAATGACATGATGGGTAACATTAAATGACATGATGGGCCACTTTAAATGACATGATGAGCCACAATAAATGACATGATGGGCAACATTAAATGACATGATGGGCAACATTAAATGACATGATGGGTCACTTTAAATGACATGATGGGCCACTTTAAATGACATGATGGGCCACTTTAAATGACATGATGGGCCACGTTAAATGACATGATGGGCAACATTAAATGACATGATGGGCCAAATTAAATGACATGATGGGCCACATTAAATAACATGATGGGCAACATTAAATGACATGATGGGCAACATTAAATGACAGGATGGGCCACATTAAATGACATGATGGGCCACATTAAATGACATGATGGGCAACATTAAATGACATGGAAGACCACTTTGAATAACATGACAGGCCACAATAAATAATGTGGCAAACCACATTAAATGACATGGAAAACCACATTGAATGACGTGGAAGACCACACCGAATGACATGACAAGCCACATTAAATGATGTGGAAGACCAGATTGAATGGCATGATGGGCTGTTTTAAATGACGTGGCGAACCACGTTAAATGATGTGGCAGACTACAATAGATGACATGGAAGACCACATTGAACGAAATGGCAGACCACATCCAATGATGTAGGAGACCACAATAAATTACATGGCAGACCACTTTAATGATGTAGAAGACCACATTGAAAGATGTGGACAACCACATTAAATGTTGGGACAACCACATTAATTGTTGGGACAACCACATTAAATGTTGGGACAACCACATTAAATGTTGGGACAACCACATTGAATGTTGGGACAACCACATTGAATAACATGACGGGCTGTTTTAAATGTTGGGACAACCACATTAAATGTTGGGACAACCACATTAAATGTTGGGACAACCACATTAAATGTTGGGACAACCACGTTGAATGTTGGGACAACCACATTGAATAACATGACGGGCTGTTTTAAATGTTGGGACAACCACATTAAATGTTGGGACAACCACATTAATTGTTGGGACAACCACATTAAATGTTGGGACAACCACATTAAATGTTGGGACAACCACGTTGAATGTTGGGACAACCACATTGAATAACATGACGGGCTGTTTTAAATGTTGGGACAACCACATTAAATGTTGGGACAACCACATTAAATGTTGGGACAACCACGTTGAATGTTGGGACAACCACATTGAATAACATGACGGGCTGTTTTAAATGTTGGGACAACCACATTGAATGTTGGGACAACCACATTAAATGATGTGGAAGACCACATTGAATAACATGAGGGGCCACTTTAAATAATGTGGCGGACACATGTGGTTTATGGTGTGTTGACTAGTAAATTCAGTCTCTGCTAAATCTCACCTTAGGTTGCGCCCTAGAAAGTGTTAATAGTGCAAGTACTGTACTTGTTGTAATGTGCATCTGAGTTCATTAACTCACCTGACATCTCACCTGACATCTCACCTGACAACTCACCTGACAACTCACTTGACAACTCAGGTGAGATTATCCATGCTGCTCTTTTCCTGTTCTTCTTAGCGTTGCAGGCGTGCCAAAGCAGGCAAGGAGGCGCCAACAACTTCCGACTCTTGGCCAGTTTATTCCTTGTCGGCGTAACCAGTTTGACAACACTCACCTGTCTCACCTGTTTCTGACCTTTACTGCCAACTGTTTGCACATAAACACTGCAAAGATATTGAACTATGTTCCCCAGACACGCCTTGTCCTTGTCGCTCCGCCAGACTCCATCATTAATAAATAACTAGCAGTAATAGCACAGCACACGTTGTGTTAGCACTTTGCTTTGGCAGTGAAAGAGGAAATCCTAGCAGAGACCAAAGAACACTTCAGCACGTGGACTTCCTCTTACGTGCGCTCGAACTGTGGCAGGAAAGAGCAGTCCTCCATCTTTTTGTGACAAAGACACGCATTCAGGTGAAGACTAGACTGTCTTTGAGCGCTTCCAACATGGACACCACGTCACAGGTAGGACCCACACACTTTCACTTGTCCTTTGGTTCTAGATGTTCCAACATGGACACCACGTCACAGGTAGGACCCACACACTTTCACTTGTCCTTTGGTTCTAGATGTTCCAACATGGACACCACGTCACAGGTAGGACCCACACACTTTCACTTGTCCTTTGGTTCTAGATGTTCCAACATGGACACCACGTCACAGGTAGGACCCACACACTTTCAGTTGTCCTTTGGTTCTAGATGTTCCAACATGGACACCACGTCACAGGTAGGACCCACACACTTTCAGTTGTCCTTTGGTTCTAGATGTTCCAACATGGACACCACGTCACAGGTAGGACCCACACACTTTCAGTTGTCGTTTGGTTCTAGATGTTCCAACATGGACACCACGTCACAGGTAGGACCCACACACTTTCACTTGTCCTTTGGTTCTAGATGTTCCAACATGGACACCACGTCACAGGTAGGACCCACACACTTTCACTTGTCCTTTGGTTCTAGATGTTCCAACATGGACACCACGTCACAGGTAGGACCCACACACTTTCAGTTGTCCTTTGGTTCTAGATGTTCCAACATGGACACCACGTCACAGGTAGGACCCACACACTTTCAGTTGTCCTTTGGTTCTAGATGTTCCAACATGGACACCACGTCACAGGTAGGACCCACACACTTTCAGTTGTCCTTTGGTTCTACATGTTCCAACATGGACACCATGTCACAGGTAGGACCCACACACTTTCACTTGTCCTTTGGTTGTAGATGTTCCAACATGGACACCACGTCACAGGTAGGACCCACACACTTTCAGTTGTCCTTTGGTTGTAGATGTTCCAACATGGACACCACGTCACAGGTAGGACCCACACACTTTCAGTTGTCCTTTGGTTCTACATGTTCAAACATGGACACCACGTCACAGGTAGGACCCACACACTTTCAGTTGTCCTTTGGTTCTAGATGTTCCAACATGGACACCACGTCACAGGTAGGACCCACACACTTTCAGTTGTCCTTTGGTTCTACATGTTCAAACATGGACACCACGTCACAGGTAGGACCCACACACTTTCAGTTGTCCTTTGGTTCTAGATGTTCCAACATGGACACCACGTCACAGGTAGGACCCACACACTTTCACTTGTCCTTTGGTTCTAGATGTTCCAACATGGACACCACGTCACAGGTAGGACCCACACACTTTCAGTTGTCCTTTGGTTCTACATGTTCCAACATGGACACCACGTCACAGGTAGGACCCACACACTTTCAGTTGTCCTTTGGTTCTACATGTTCCAACATGGACACCACGTCACAGGTAGGACCCACACACTTTCACTTGTCCTTTGGTTGTAGATGTTCCAACATGGACACCACGTCACAGGTAGGACCCACACACTTTCACTTGTCCTTTGGTTCTACATGTTCCAACATGGACACCACGTCACAGGTAGGACCCACACACTTTCAGTTGTCCTTTGGTTCTACATGTTCCAACATGGACACCACGTCACAGGTAGGACCCACACACTTTCACTTGTCCTTTGGTTGTAGATGTTCCAACATGGACACCACGTCACAGGTAGGACCCACACACTTTCACTTGTCCTTTGGTTCTAGATGTTCCAACATGGACACCACGTCACAGGTAGGACCCACACACTTTCACTTGTCCTTTGGTTGTAGATGTTCCAACATGGACACCACGTCACAGGTAGGACCCACACACTTTCAGTTGTCCTTTGGTTGTAGATGTTCCAACATGGACACCACGTCACAGGTAGGACCCACACACTTTCAGTTGTCCTTTGGTTCTACATGTTCCAACATGGACACCACGTCACAGGTAGGACCCACACACTTTCAGTTGTCCTTTGGTTGTAGATGTTCCAACATGGACACCACGTCACAGGTAGGACCCACACACTTTCAGTTGTCCTTTGGTTCTACATGTTCCAACATGGACACCACGTCACAGGTAGGACCCACACACTTTCACTTGTCCTTTGGTTGTAGATGTTCCAACATGGACACCACGTCACAGGTAGGACCCACACACTTTCAGTTGTCCTTTGGTTGTAGATGTTCCAACATGGACACCATGTCACAGGTAGGACCCACACACTTTCAGTTGTCCTTTGGTTGTAGATGTTCCAACATGGACACCACGTCACAGGTAGGACCCACACACTTTCAGTTGTCCTTTGGTTGTAGATGTTCCAACATGGACACCACGTCACAGGTAGGACCCACACACTTTCAGTTGTCCTTTGGTTGTAGATGTTCCAACATGGACACCACGTCACAGGTAGGACCCACACACTTTCAGTTGTCCTTTGGGTTCTAGATGTTCCAACATGGCCACAACAGAGGCGGATCATGCAGACATGCCCGTGTTTCTCCTTCTTCTACATATACAGGCGCTTTTGGAAATCACAAATCAATACCTTAAGAGAAGGCAACGGGTGATTGCAGCTATTTGGGATACAACACTTCTCAGACGGCAAGAGAACTTTCCAATGCTGTCAGCTGTGATTCTACTTACCGAAAAACTTGGTCCCTTCCTCCCTGTGATGGTGATAGGCAGGGTGTGACTACAAATATTGCTTTATGGATGTGACTGTGAAATGACCAGACAGTGTGCATGATGCCTGCATCTTCGCTAACTCCGCCATTAGCACGCAGCTGAAAGATGGAACCATCTCCTCGTGTCCCAAACAGTTTATGGCATTATCTACTTTCTCATGTGGATTAAAGATGTGATTCACTACAATAGACACACTGGATTCTAGCACAACACTGGAGATAACTTTTCATTGAAGAACTTGCAGACAAAACACAGCAAACAAATCATTTTAAATAACTTCACAGTGAAGTGAAGTCATCTACTGGAGAGCAGATGGACGCTTTTTTTTTCTGCGCCGGTGGACGGAGGGGCCGGGGGTCTTAAACGGTGGCATTGTTGTGTGTGGACACGGATAAGGTTAGGTGGGATTTACCCTGGATAACCTTATCCGGCTTGGTGTAAACGGGGCCTAAATGGGCCCTAGTGAGAGAGTGTGAGTGTGAATGTTGTCTATCTGTGTTGGCTCTGTGATGAGGTGGTGACTTGTCCAGGGTGTACCCCGCCTTCCTTGTCCAGGGTGTTCCCCGCCTTCCTTGTCCAGGGTGTACCCCGCCTTCCTTGTCATGGTTGTACCCCGCCTTCCTTGTCATGGGTGTACCCCGCCTTTCTTGTCCAGGCTGTACCCCGCCTTCCTTGTCCAGGGTGTACCCCGCCTTCCTTGTCATGGGTGTACCCCGCCTTTCTTGTCCAGGCTGTACCCCGCCTTCCTTGTCCAGGGTGTACTCCGCCTTCCATTGTCCAGGGTGTTCCCCGCCTTCCTTGTCCAGGGTGTACTCCGCCTTCCATTGTCCAGGCTGTACCCCGCCTTCCTTGTCCAGGGTGTACTCCGCCTTCCATTGTCCAGGCTGTACCCTGCCTTCCTTGTCCAGGGTGTACTCCGCCTTCCATTGTCCAGGCTGTACCCCGCCTTCCTTGTCCAGGGTGTACTCCGCCTTCCATTGTCCAGGGTGTTCCCCGCCTTCCATTGTCCAGGGTGTTCCCCGCCTTCCTTGTCCAGGCTGTACCCCGCCTTCCTTGTCCAGGGTGTACTCCGCCTTCCATTGTCCAGGGTGTTCCCCGCCTTCCTTGTCCAGGCTGTACCCCGCCTTCCTTGTCCAGGGTGTACTCCGCCTTCCATTGTCCAGGGTGTTCCCCGCCTTCCTTGTCCAGGGTGTACTCCGCCTTCCATTGTCCAGGGTGTTCCCCGCCTTCCTTGTCCAGGGTGTTCTCCACCTTCTTTGTCCAGGGTGTACCCCGCCTTCCTTGTCCAGGGTGTTCCCCACCTTCCTTGTCCAGGGTGTTCCCCGCCTTCCTTGTCCAGGCTGTACCCCGCCTTCCTTGTCCAGGGTGTACTCCGCCTTCCATTGTCCAGGGTGTTCCCCGCCTTCCTTGTCCAGGCTGTACCCCGCCTTCCTTGTCCAGGGTGTACTCCGCCTTCCATTGTCCAGGGTGTTCCCCGCCTTCCTTGTCCAGGGTGTACTCCGCCTTCCATTGTCCAGGGTGTTCCCCACCTTCCTTGTCCAGGGTGTTCCCCGCCTTCCTTGTCCAGGGTGTTCCCCGCCTTCCTTGTCCAGGGTGTTCCCCGCCTTCCTTGTCCAGGGTGTACTCCGCCTTCCATTGTCCAGGGTGTTCCCCGCCTTCCTTGTCCAGGGTGTTCTCCACCTTCCTTGTCCAGGGTGTACCCCGCCTTCCTTGTCCAGGGTGTTCCCCACCTTCCTTGTCCAGGGTGTACCCCTGCCTTTTGCCCGAATGCAGCTGAGATAGGCTCCAGCACCCCCCGCGACCCTGAGAGGGACAAGCGGTAGAAAATGGATGGATGGATGGATGGATGGATGGATGGGCGATTACACCACACCCTGCTCCATTTTCTTGTTGAACTTGTGCCGCAGTTTGAAAACCCCTGAAATTGTGGTTTTGTTTTGTTTTGTTTTGTTTTGTTTTGTTTTGTTGTGTTTTGTTTTGTTTTGTTGTTTGTCTATGCATGGCACAATCACATGTGCGTGATATGTATCATTTATTGCTCATTTTTTGTTTGACTTTCGTAGCTGTATGTAGAAATGGCGGCGCTGAAGTGCCATGGCAGCTGCTTGCATCAGCTCGTCTTTTGTGTTCTTTCATGTTTCCCTCTTGTTTCCATGGCTTTTGACCTTATTGTGTACAATCTGCACTGTAACTGTTTGTCCCGTCCATGGAGCACTGAGCCCTTGAGGGTTGGCCCCTGGCATAAACATTGATGGTCGGCCCCTGGCATAAACATTGAGGGTCGGCCCCTGGCATAAACATTGAGGGTCGGCCCCTGGCATAAACATTGATGGTCGGCCCCTGGCATAAACATTGAGGGTCGGCCCCTGGCATAAACATTGAGGGTCGGCCCCTGGCATAAACATTGAGGGTCGGCCCCTGGCATAAACATTGAGGGTCGGCCCCTGGCATAAACATTGAGGGTCGGCCCCTGGCATAAACATTGATGGTCGGCCCCTGGCATAAACATTGAGGGTCGGCCCCTGGCATAAACATTGAGGGTCGGCCCCTGGCATAAACATTGAGGGTCGGCCCCTGGCATAAACATTGAGGGTCGGCCCCTGGCATAAACATTGATGGTCGGCCCCTGGCATAAACATTGCATTCAATCAATAGTGACATTTGGAGCAATGAAGGGTTCAATGTGATCCAAATGAAACACCAGGAATATAAAAACTGACATTTCTCTTTTGGACTGTAGATTGCAAAATTGCGGAACAATTAGGAAATTCCATGTCATCACTCAGCGTTTCCTTTCTTCAAGGGTACAGCAGGGCAGCAGAACCCCAGGAGGAACTTGGACTTCTCGTCCTTGCGCGTTAAAAGTGAGCTGGTGAGGGACTGTCCAGGTGATGTTTGGGACAATGATGGGAGTGTCTGTGCACAGGAAGGAACAACAGTTGGGAGGACCACCAGAGAGGAGCTTGGTCTTTTTCATCCGCCAGAGACTTCTCAAGAAGTGGTAAATGATGCTCCTGTCTCACTTACATGATACAGTATTATCTGCCCCCTGGGGGTTGTTTGAGCACACTGCAGCTAGTCCTGGATAGTCCCACTCCTTAATGCTTCAGTGGTTTGCAGGATTCTCACAGGAATGAGGCAAAAATACAACCTTGTGGCCATGTCAGCACAGAAAAACCTACTCAGTGGCCTAGTGGTTAGAGTGTCCGCCCTGAGATCGGTAGGCCGTGAGTTCAAACCCCGGCCGAGTCATCAAACTTAGACTTCCATTTTATTGTCATTCAAATTTGAACTTTACAGTACAGATAAGAACGCAATTTTGTTGCATTAGCTCATGGTAAAGCAATAAGGTGCAGATATAAATAAATAGATTACTGTACAGATAAATATATTACACTTTTGCATATGCATCCACGTTTATGGATGTATGTTATATTGTCTTTATATTCCAGCCAGTTAATCCATTTTTGGGGGGGAATGAGGGGATTATTATGATGTGTTCAAGAGTCTTATGGCTTGAGGGAAGAAGCTGTTACAGAACCTGGAGGTTCTGCTTCGGAGGCTGTGGATCCTCTTTCTAGAGTCCAGCAGTGAAAACAGTCCTTGGTGGGGGTGGGAGGAGTCTCTGCAGATTTTCTGAGCCCTGGTCAGGCAGCGGCTTTTTGCGATCTCCTGGATAGGAGGAAGAGGAGTCCTGATGATCTTTTCCACCGTCCTCACCACTCTCTGGAGAGACTTCCAGTCTGAAGCACTGCAGGCTCCAGTCCAGACAGATGCAGGTGGTCTCTATAGTGCCTCTGTAGCATGTGGTGAGAATGGGGGGAGGGTGCTGTGCTCTTTTCATCTCACGCAAAAAGTGTATGCTCTGCTGAGCTCTTTTTACAAGAGCTCGGTATGTAGGGACCAGGTCATATTGTCAGTTATCTGCACCCCCAGGAACTTGGTGCTGCTTACCATCTTCACTGCTGTGCCGTTGATGAAGAGTGGAATGTGACTGGACTGGTGCTTCTTGAAGTCGGCGATGATCTCCTTGGTCTTGTCGATGTTCAGGACCAGGTTGTTGGTTCTGCACCAGTCAACCAGATGTTTCACCTCCTCCCTGTAGTCCATGTCGTTGTTGTCACGGATGAGGCCCACTTCTGTTGTGTACTTCACAATGTGGTTAGGAGTGGACCTGGCGCAGCAGTCATGGGTCATCAACGTGGACTCAGGATGCAGCCCTGGGGGAAGCCGGTGCTCAGGGAGATGGCACTGGAGGTGCTGTCGCCCACTCTCACAGACTGGGGTCTGTCTGTGAGGAAGTCAAGCAGCCAGTTGCATAGGGGGGTACTGAATCCAAGGTTTGCTCACTAAGTGCTGCGGGATAATGGTGTTGAACGCCGAGCTGAAGTCCAGAAACAACATCCCCACGTGTGTGTCATTTCCTTCTAGATGTTCTAAGCTCAGGTGGAGTGCAGAGGAGATGGCGTCCTCTGTGGAGCGGTTAGGGCGATAAGCAAACTGGTATGGGTCGAATGTGGGGAGAAGACTGGAGACAATGTATTCCTTTACCAGCTTTTCGAAGCACTTCAATATGATGGGGGTGAGTGCCACGGGGCTATAATCATTAAGGGGGGAGATTGTGGGTTTCTAAGGCACTGGAATGATTGTGGCCGTCTTAAAACATTATGGTACCACAGCCTGGGTCAGCGAGGTGTTGAAGATGTCTGTGAGAACCCCAGCCAGCTGGTCTGCACATCCCTTAAGCACCTCGCCCGGAATGTCATCAGGTCCCGCTGCTTTCCGGGGGTTCACTCTCCTCAGGGTTTTCCGGACATCCGCTGTGTCCAGGTAGAGTGGCTGCTCATCAGGGTGAGGGATGGATTTCCTCGCCGGAGTGGTGTTAAGTGCCTCAAACCTTGCAAAGTGGTTGTTTAGGTTGTTAAGGAAGCTGATACTGTTGTCACAGGGACGGGGGGCAGCTTTATAGTCTGTGATGACCTGTATGCCCTGCCACATTCGTCTAGTGTTCGTGGGGTTCTCAAAGAAGTCCTGCACTTTCTGACTGTGAGCACGCTTTGCAACCCTAATGGCACGGTTCTGGTTAGCTCTGGCTGTTTTAAGTGCTACCATGTCGCCAGATTTAAAAGCCTTGTTCCGAGCCTTCAGCATTACACGTACCTCACTGTTCATCCAGGGTTTCTCGTTGGCCCGTGTGGGGATGTTTTTGATCACACAAACATTCTCCATGCACTTCTGAATGTATGCGGACACAGACTCTGCACACTCCTCCACACATGTGTGATGACTGTCAGTGGCGGCTGCTTTGAACATGTCCCAGTCTGTGCTTTCCAATGCTTCCATTGCTCCCTCTGGCCAGGTACTCACCTGCTTCCCTGTAGCTTGCTTCCTGATCAGCAGGGGCTTGTATGCAGGAATTAGCATCACAGATAGATGGTCTGAGGAGCCGAGGTGGGAGCGGGGTGCAGTTTTGAATGTGTGCTTAACATTGCTGTACACCATGTCCAATGTGCTTCCACATCTGGTTGCAAAATTCACATATTGATGGAAATGGGGGAACACAGTTTTCAAGTTAGCTTGATTAAAGTCCCCTGCCACGATGAAAACTCCCTCTGGATGTGTAGATTGCAGTACATTGATAGAGCAGTACAAAGCATTCAAGGCTTGTTTGGTGTTAGCACTGGGAGGAATGTACACTGCTGTGAAGATCATAGCACTGAATTCCCGGGGTAAATAAAATGGGCTGCATTTTATAGTTAATAGTTCTACATAGGGAGAGCAGTGACATGAGACTATCTTCCCATTGTTGCACCAGTTGTTGTTGATATATATGCAAACACCACCGCCTCGGGATTTACCAGTGAGAGTGCTGCTCCTGTCCGACCGAAACATTGTTAGCCCCTCGATGCTAACTGCCTCGTCCGGAACGGATGGTTTCAGCCACGTTTCTGTGAGAAATATGGCGTAGCAGTCCCTCATCTCCTGTCTTGCATATAAATCCAGCTTCAGGTAGTCCAGTTTGTTCTCCAGGGAGCGGACATTTGAAAACAGGATGGAAGGAAGTGGCGTTCTGTGAGGATTAGCTTTTAGCTTTGTTGTTAGTCCAACTCGGCATCCCCGTTTCTGCTTCAGATCACACCGCTTACGTCTCCTCCGTCGACGGTCCCCGCTGGTACTTGGCTCCGCTGCTTCACAGGCCGCTGGATGTAGCCGGCGCAGTATTCCCATGCTACCGATGAGGTCCAGCGTATACGCATCTTTGGTCTAAAACGGTTTGATTTATTTACATCTAAAATTGTCTGGCGGTCGTATGTTACTATGGAGTGACTACGCTGGAAGTTAACTTTGAAATCTACAGAATTTACCGATATATTTGCCAAAAGAGTTCCATTACTACCACGAGCCTCTGCAGCCGCAGCCGTGCAGGGCGCCGCCGTCTTGATATCATACCAAAGACTATAAAAATGGGAGCCATTACCTCCCTGCTTAGCACTCAGCATCAAGGGTTGGAATTGGGGGTTAAATCACCAAGAATGAGTCCCGGGCGCGGCCATTGCTGCTGCCCACTGCTCCCCTCACCTCCCAGGGGGTGATCAAGGGTGATGGGTCAAATACAGAGAATAATTTCGCCACACCTAGTGTGTGTGTGTGTGTGTGTGTGTGTGTGTGTGTGTGTGTGTGTGTGTGTGTGTGTGTGTGTGTGTGTGTGTGTGTGTGTGTGTGTGTGTGTGACTATCATTGGTACTTTAACTTGAACTTGAACTTAAAAGCATGCAGACTCTGTGAGAGTATAAGTATGTCAAACGATGTCATCTTCTCACAGAAACATCTGGAAAGGAAGAGGCTCATGCCGCCGTCGCCCGGCTACACAGCAGTGAGGCCCGCACCAACCAAGCAGGTACCAATCCAAGAACTACTTCTCAAACTTTCTTCACTCACTTGGCTTTCCAAGTACCACCATAATGACAAACATTTGAAAAAGTAGCATAGTAGGCCTAAATATTCATCAAAAACAAGGCAGTGGTATTGTTCAACAAGTGTTTTGAATATTGCTGGCCACCATAACATTGCACACAGTTCGAACGGTAACACTGTGTTAGAATATTTGATTAGGTGATTCTTTGGCATACCACTAAATGGAGCCCAAGTACCACTAGTGGTACTTAAATCACTGGTATATTAAACAATCCTTTTTCTGGTACCCAGGAATAGATACATGTACTCAACGCTACCAATTTTTGTTCACGCGGTAATAAATGTTCACTTGTTTAGGAGGATGATCTATTCTTTCAATCAGTTGTTATATCTTCTTTTCATTTGCATTCATTTCAGTGTGTCCTAGGTGAGTTGCCGTAGTCAGGAAGTAGTCTTTAAAGTAGGGTTTAGTACGTACTAGGAATGGGCGATACGACCTAAAATCTATATCACATTATATATTGCACCCGCCGACGATAACAATATGTATCGGCATGTTTTGTTCGTTATACAAATGATGCGGACCAAAAACTTTGCAGACAATAACGAAGACGACAAAGGATTGTGTGCAAATAAGAAATATCCACCTAACCACTGTAGTATCGACCCTAAACGGTTATCAATATTTGTATCGATCCGCCCACCTTTGTTTACAACCAGGAGCTCTAGCTTAGTGGTTACCATCAATTGATTAACGTGGACCCCGACTTAAACAAGTGGAAAAACTTATTGGGGTGTTACCATTTAGTGGTCAATTGTAGGGAATATGTACTGTACTGTGCAATCTACTAATAAAAGTCTCAATCAATCAATCACTTAACATCTGTACTTAGTGCACTTAAATTGGACACTTAGTAAGTGCATTTATTTTGCTCACTTAACTTTTGCACTTTACATGTACATTTAAAATGTGTACTATGTGCATTTAACTTGTGCACCCGTGATTGAAAACCATGATTGATAACTGCCCTTTGCTAGCTTAAAAGTTAACAGAAAAACAAGAGACATTAATGTATTTCCCCATCAAGAAAGGATACACCCCAATCTAAAGGAGTATAAACACGAGCAACTTCATTATTCAACAAGCTGTGCTCTCTTAGGACACAGTGATTGTTCTATACTCAGGAATACCAAAGGTGTTCTTAAGGACCGCTGGACAGAGTGGGGCACCACAACGCCCGCCAGAAAGAATGGTTTTAATATGGCAAACACACAAAATATGCAAGTTAGTTTTCCAAAATATACTGCAATGTAGAATATTTGATGTGAAATAATTGGAATCTCGAACATTGATTTTGATTCATTATTACTTTTGGAGCAAAAAAACAAACTGTATGGCAGCTTTGTGTTGTTAGTGCCAACATTTCCTTGTTACTTTTCAATGGTATGCGCTTTTATTCCACATCTTATGTTTTTTGTTTTTTAGTAGTAGTCATTTTACAATGTGTTAGAAAATGAGCTGTGGGTGGAAAATGGCCCCCGGGCCAAACTTAGGACACCCCTAACATATATACCTACAGCCTGTATATACCATTAGCTCCATTGTTAGCTGACTTTTGCTAGCCTTTATTTTGGAGTTAGAATGCATAAAAGAATGTCTTCTTGTCTTGCATAAGGAGTGGAAATGATAGACGCAATTCTCCCCAAAAAAGTGATTACTAGCATTCTTTACACCATGTAGCTACAACACCACTTCTTTACACCATGTAGCTACAACACCACTTCTTTACACCATGTAGCTACAACACCACTTCTTTACACCATGTAGCTACAACACCACTTCTTTACACCATGTAGCTACAACACCACTTCTTTACACCATGTAGCTACAACACCACTTCTTTACACCATGTAGCTACAACACCACTTCTTTACACCATGTAGCTACAACACCACTTCTTTACACCATGTAGCTACAACACCACTTCTTTACACCATGTAGCTACAACACCACTTCAGTTAATCATCAAATTTGAATTTTTTGTTTGCTTTGTGTTTTTTTTAAATACATTCTTTTCTTGATAAACAATTTTCAAAACTAGTTTGAAAAAAAGCATTTGTTCTCATAGGGTTCTAATATTTTTTTAAAATTTTTATTTATTTTTGGTATTTTTGTTGTAATTATTTAAAAACAAAACTATTCTCAAACGATTTTGACTTTTTTTCCCCTTGAAAAATACTTTTTATTTAATTTAATACAATTTTATAACTAATGGAATCATAACTTTTTAACGTATGCCCCCCAAATTACAACCATTGTCATAGAATTATTACTCTTTTTCAGTTTGACAATTTTCCCACCATTTTTTATTAAGGTCATGAATTATTTTTCTTTTTTTAGCACAATTTTAAACCTCATTGAATTGTGCCTTTTTTTGTTTCCAGAATTTTTTTTGCAAATAAACATGTTTCATTAGAATATAACTTTTTTTTAAATGCTTATTTTAAAAAAAAAAAAAGTTAATCCGAAGCACAAAAAAAAAATGTTTCCAAGAAAAAAAAGCAATATTCCTAAATAAATATTCCTAAAAAAATTATAATAAGAGTCATAATTTTCTGAGGTATAAAATTGGAATTAAAAAATCAATAGTAATAATCTTTATTAAATGCTGTTGATCAGAGTGAGCTTTGCGCGAGAGATCCTTTTTTTTTTTTTTTTTAGCTTTTTGGTTGTCGGTGAGAAATCCCACAGTAGCACGAGGACGTGAAGGCAGCACGGCTCGAACACACACACACACACACAGACACACACACACACACACACACACGCACACACACACACACACGCACACACACACACGCACACACACACACGAACACACGCACACACACACACGCACACACACAAAGACACAGAGACACACACACGTAGACGTAGAGACGGTAGAAGAAGCGTGATGGTGGACGGTTAGTAATGGGCGGGAAGAGTTAGCATGGAGTGCAGAAGGTAAGAAGGTTAGGCGGCCATGAGTGAAGTGGTGAGGAGGAAGAAGTGAAGATGAGTGAAGTGGTGAGGAGGAGACGACGTGTGACGGACTTAAAGAGCAGATGGAGTGAGTGTTTGGAAACTTTTGCTTTTTTACCTTCGCCTGTTCGACTAAAATATTGTTCGACTAAACATTGTTCGACTAAAATATTGTTCGACTAAAACATTGTTCGACTAAAACATTGTTCGACTAAAATATTGTTCGACTAAAACATTGTTCGACTAAAACATTGTTCGACTAAACATTGTTCGACTAAAATATTGTTCGACTAAAACATTGTTCGACTAAAACATTGTTCGACTAAAACATTGTTCGACTGAAACATTGTTCGACTAAAACATTGTTCGACTAAAACATTGTTCGACTAAAACATCGCTGGCTGGAAACAAAACGTTTGTTTCCAGCCAGCGTGTTTGATGATGAAGATGATGTCTGTGGAGACACCTGTCATACTTTGTTGTTGTTGTTGTTGTTGTTGTTGTCAGGTGTCATGGCTGCTACTTATATTGTTCCGTATATACTATTATATCACTCTTTATATTGTGCCATATATACTATTATATCACTTTTTATATTGTGCCATATATACTATTATATCACTTTTTACATTGTGCCATATATACTATTATATCACTTTTTATATTGTGCCATATATACTATTATATCACCCTTTATATTGTGCCATATATACTATTATATCACTCTTTATATTGATTGATTGATTGATTGATTGAGACTTTTATTAGTAGGTTGCACAGTGAAGTACATATTCCGTACAATTGACCACTAAATGGTAACACCCCAATAAGTTTTTCAACTTGTTTAATTTGGGGTCATGATTCATGATACAGATATATACTATCATATATACTATCATCATAATACAGTCATCACACAAGATAATCACATTGAATTATTTACATTATTTACAATCAGGGGTGTGGGGGGGGGGGGGGGTGGATATGGACATCAAGTAGTGGACATAGAGAGAGAGAGAGAGAGAGAGAGAGAGAGAGAGATCAGAAGGCATAAGAAAAAGTATCTGCATTTGATTGTTTACATTTGATTATTAGCAATCCGGGGAGGGTGTTAGTTTAGGGTTGTAGCTGCCTGGAGGTGAACTTTTATTGCGGTTTTGAAGGAGGATAGAGATGCCCTTTCTTTTATAACTGTTGGGAGCGCATTCCACATTGATGTGGCATAGAAAGAGAATGAGTTAAGACCTTTGTTAGTTCAGAATCTGGGTTTAACGTGGTTAGTGGAGCTCCCCCTGGTGTTGTGGTTATGACGGTCATTTACGTTAAGGAAGTACATTACCGTTCAAAAGTTTGGGGTCACATGTAAATGTCCTTATTTTTGAAGGAAAAGCACTGTACTTTTCAATGAAGATAACTTTAAACTAGTCTTAACTTGAAAGAAATACACTCTATACATTGCTAATGTGGTAAATGACTATTCTAGCTGCAAATGTCTGCTTTTTGGTGCAATATCTACATAGGTGTATAGAGGCCCATTTCCAGCAACTATCACTCCAGTGTTCCAATGGTACAATGTGTTTGCTCATTGGCTCAGAAGGCTAATTGATGATTAGAAAACCCTTGTGCAATCATGTTCACACATCTGAAAACAGTTTAGCTCCTTACAGAAGCTACAAAACTGACCTTCCTTTCAGCAGATTGACTTTCTGGAGCATCACATTTGTGGGCTCAATTAAACGCTCAAAATGGCCAGAAAAAGAGAACTTTCATCTGAAACTCGACAGTCTATTCTTGTTCTTAAAAATGAAGGCTATTCCACTAAATTGTTTGGGTGACCCCAAACTTTTGAACGGTAGTGTAGTTTGACATGTACTTCGGTATCAAGGAGGTGTAGTGGATTTTATAGACTAGGCTCAGTGCAAGTTGTTTAACTCTGTCCTCCACCTTGAGCCAGCCCACTTTGGAGAAGTGGGTAGGAGTGAGGTGGGATCTGGGGTGGAGGTCTAGAAGTAACCTGACTAGCTTGTTCTGAGATGTTTGGAGTTTAGATTTGAGGGTTTTGGAGGTGCTAGGGTACCAGGAGGTGCATGCGTAATCGAAAAAGGGTTGAACGAGAGTTCCTGCCAGAATCCTCATGGTGCTTTTGTTGACCAGAGAGGAGATTCTGTAGAGAAATCTCGTTCGTTGGTTAACCTTTTTGATTACCTTGGTTGCCATTTTATCACAGTAAAGGTTAGCCTCTAGAATGGAACCTAGGTAGGTGACCTCATCTTTCCTGGTGATAACAATGTCACCCACTTTTATAGTGAAGTCATTGACTTTCTTAAGGTTGATGTGGGACCCAAACAGGATGGAATCCGTTTTACCCAAGTGTATGGATAGCTTGTTGTCAGCGAGCCAGGTGCAAGTTCTACAGAGTTCAGCACTGAGGATTTTCTCCACCTGTGACTTGTCCTTGTCGGATACCAGCAAGGCAGAGTCATCCGCAAACAAAAACAATTCACAGTCGCATGCCGATGACAAGTCGTTTATGTATATTAGGAACAGTCAAGGTCCCAATATACTGCCTTGGGGGACTCCACAGCTCACCGAGAGGGGGGGGGGGGCACGGTGCCGTTCACCTCTACCACCTGCTCCCTCCCCTCCAAGTAAGATTGCATCCAGCTCCATGAGGTTTTGTTAAATCCGATTGCTCTGAGCTTATCCACCAGTATAGCGTGGTTAACGGTGTCAAAGGCCTTCTGAAGGTCCAGCATGACCATGCCGCAGTATTTGCCCGCGTCCACCTCATGTTTGATGTGGTCGGTTAGATAGAGAAGGCATGTGTCAGTGGAGTGGTTAGTTCTGAAGCCGGATTGGAATTTGTACATGAGTTTATTAGTGGCAAGGTAACTATCGACCTGTTCATAAACTATTTTCTCCATTACTTTGGAAATGGAACTGAGAATAGAAACAGGTCGGTAGTTGCCAGGTTCCAATTTGCTTCCTTTTTTAAAGAGGGGAGTTACTCTTGCTATCTTAAAATCTTTTGGTACTTGGCCTTGTGTAATTGATAGGTTTATTATGTGCGTGACGATCGGGGCAATGATGGAGGCAGAGTCCCTGAGGAATCTGGAGGGAATATTATCAAGGCCGGTGGCCTCGTTAGGGTGGAGCGCGCTCAATTTTTGAAACACTTCATCAGCTGTGACCATTTCTAATTTGAAATCATCGTTGGATACTCCTAGCTTTCTGTAGAAGGCTTTAATGTGTTCTACACCAAAGCGACCAGAGTGGTGGGACAGCTTGTTGACAAGAGTTGCGGCTATGCTGGTGAAAAAGGTGTTAAGTCTGCTAGCTACCTCCATTTTGTCTGTAATGAGGGAGTCACCCTCCTTGATGCTGATGTTGGTGAGTCTGGTTTTAAGTTTCTGGCTGCAACCAGGAAGCTGGTTGTTGAGAATTTTCCAGAGCTCACGTGGCTTATTTGTGTTTTCCTCTATTTTGTCGTTAATGTAATTTTTTTTTAAGGATTTAGTCAGGTTGGTTGACTTATTTCTTAATTTATTGCATTGCTTTTTGAGAGTTGAAAGGAGTGATTTGAGCTTGATATTATTGGGTTGTTTATCTACTTCTGTTTTACATTTTTGGTATTCGGAGTATTTTCTGTCTGTCTTTTATGGCAGCTAATAGGTCCGGATTCATCCATGGTTCCAAGCGGGCTTTGATCCTGACTGTTTTCACGGGAGCCGTGTCATTTAGTATCTTTAGGAACGCCGTTTTGAAGCGATCCCAAGCAACATCGACCAGGTTGCTCGCGAGCACGGGACCAGTCCCACTCATCTCATTTTAAATTGAAATTGTCATTGGAGTATTTTTTGAGGGATCTGGATTGGGCTGTTATGTGGCCATTGGCTTTGGGTTTAGCTATTTTGCGGTTGCAGAAGGTTAGATAGTGGTCGCTAAGACCACAGATCATGACCCCACTATTTTTTATTTTAGGCCGGTCTGAAGTGAGAATGAGATCTATGGTTGATTGGGTGGAATCACACACCCTTGTCGGTAGCGCTATTAGCTGGGAAAGACCTTGCAGATTACAAAACTTGCTGTAGGATCTGAAGACAGGCGCATCTTTGCGTTGAATATTTGTGTTCAGATCCCCAGTTATAATTTTCTCCACGTTGTCTGTCCCTGCCAAGGACTCTTCCAGAGCCCCATAGAAATCACTCTGATTAGGGGGTCTATAAACAGTCCCTATTAGTACCGGCTTAGCGTTTTTAAATTTGAGCCATATATACTATTCTATCACTCTTTATATTGTGCCATTTATACTATTATATCACTCTTTATATTGTGCCATATATACTATTATATCACTCTTTATATTGTGCCATATATACTCTACTTTGTGTTGTGTTGATGACTGCTGGCAAGTCAAAGAAAAATAACAGTAAAGTCACTCGTTTAAAGGAAGATTTTGGCGGATTTTCATAAAAAGCAGGCTATCAAGTGGGTCAATATATATATATTTTTAAAAAGTAATTTATTCAAAGTAGACAAAAAAGAGATGACATGGCAAAGTTGTGTTTTGGAAGGGTTGAAACCCGCTGAGATTCAGTGCTTAGAAATGATGCAACAATTCAACAATGAATGCTTATTTAGTGAAACCAAAAGAAATGTAAAACTGCATCAATACACATCAATTAAAGATGCATCAATAATGGATACTCAGAACGGAATGGTGAGTTGCCCTAAGATTCCCACTCAGACAGATAGTTTTTAATACCATGACTGACCAATTAGTTTGCTTTAATGAAGTCTATTTTACACACGCAAAATGGACATAAATGCACATTTAATGACAGTTTTAAAAAATGACCTGCCGTGCGTGTATATATATAATGTATATATTTTAGCCCAATGTCTAAACTATTTTGCCCAGTCAAAAATGTTGGACACTCCTGGTTTAGACTGAAGTCACATTTGAAAAGATCAGGTTCCAATGGGATCTGGACTTCAAGGCCTGAATCTGGTGGCAAAAGATGGCACTTTGGTGCGTTTAGCCTGGCAAAAAAGATCCGATGTGTGTCACTTGAGGGCAAAAGAAATATGGTTTGATGCTCAGTGTAAATTCTCTTGATATGGCAGAAGAAGCATGCTGTTGTGACATGTTCAGGAGCCTCTGGGCATGAAGAAAGCTATTTTTTACAACTAACCCAGCCAGTGTACGCTCAACAAGCCACTGCAGTACATGCTGTGATCTATTGGGATGTTTGCTTGCTATAGATTGAAAATGAAACCATGTTGTTTCTACAGTTCATGTTTTCATATTTCACATCACACACAGATACTCTTCAAGTGACCCACTTCCAATTTTTTCCCCCCGTGTGAGTCACAGCTATTCGTCATGTGTACGCTGAAAGAAAACAGGAATTAGGCCTCGGTCATTTGTTGAGAAAAAGAAAAGGTTTGATGAATGCTTTATCAGTGAAAAGTTGATATAGAGCTACATCCATGGGGGGTAAATCAGGCTGAACTATGGCTGACACTAAGCAATCTTCTGCCTTTTGAAAGAATCACGTGGCTTTGCTTTAAAGGTCATGTTCGACAGAATGTTTGTTTACTTGCTATCCTGAGTATTGACACTGCATGTACTTGACTTGTGGCCCTCACTTCATGGAAGAAGAGTGCTTTCCATGCCATGTTAAAAACTCTCACACCATACAAGTCTTTTATATCCAGAATTTTAGATATTTTTATATCAAAAATAAGGACCGGGAGAAAAATATGTTAAATGTTAAAACATTATAACAGGAGTGTCCATACTTTTTCACTGGGGGGCCACATTGGGCTTAAAACATTTGGCCGGGGGCTGAAAGCCGACTGCATGGAAAGTAACTATATGTATATATATATATGTATATATGTGTATATGTATATATATGTGTGTGTGTATTAGGGTTGTACAGTTTACCGGTATTAGTATAGTACCGCGATACTAATGAATCATATTCGGTACTATACTGCCTCTGAAAAGTACCAGTCCGACCCCCTGCCCCCACGTCATGACATTGCTGGTTTACCAGCAGAGGAGCATGTTGGGCAGCTCACACACACAGAGTACTTACAAGCAGACACAGTGTGTAGACAGAAAAAGGAGAACAGACGCATTTTGGAGTAAAAAGTGAAGATAAAGGTGAAGTTATAACACTGAAACACCCTCAGGAAGAGGTGCTTTAAGACATGGCTAGCTAGCTAGCAGCTAACATCCATCCACAGTGTTTTAGCTACTTCTAAATCACTAATTCTCGCCTCCATGGCGACAAATAAAATAAGTTTCTTACTAGTAGCATTATCACTGCAGGATGAGGAATAGCTAAACATGCTTCACTACACACCTTAGGAGGATACAATAGCTCACCGGCATCAAAATGTAAACAAACGCCATGGGTGGATCTACACCTGACATCCACTGTAATGATACCAAGTACAGTAGCGTATCTAGACGATACTACTATCATTACATCGATATTTTTTGGCATCACAACATCTTCTTTCATTTAAAAAAAAATGTGTATTATGTTTATAAAGTCAGTAAATATGTCCCTGGACACATGAGGATTTTGAATATGACCAATGTATGATCCTGTAATTACTTGGTATCGGATCCATACCTAAATGTGTGGTATCATCCAAAACTAATGTCAAGTATCAAAGAAGAGAAGAATAAGTGATTATTACATTTTAACAGAAATGTAGATATAAAATGTTAAAACAGAAAATAAGCAGATGGTAACAGTAAATGAACAAGTAGATGAATAATCTATTTTTACAGTTTGTCCCTCATAATGTGTACAAAATAATAGGTGTATAAATGACACAATATCAGCAGACTAATTAGGAGTCTTTGTTTGTTTACTTACTACTAAAAGACAAGTTGTCTAGTATGTTCAACATTTTATTTAAGGACAAACTTGCAATAAGAAACATATGTTTCATGTACCGTAATATTTTTTCTTCAAATAAAGTCAATACGATACGCTCTGTGCTGAAAGCTCATTGGATCTGCTCTTGACGCTTTATAATCCGACTACTCAACTAATGGTTATAAATAGTGGATGACTAGTCGACTATCAAAATAGTGGTTAGTTACAGCCCTACAGCACACTGCATTACAATAACAACATCCAACAAAGTAAAGGTTTCAAAGAAAGTACCTTACACAAGCATAATGTACTCAAAACACTTGTTGATAAATTTACTAAAAATATTATGCTTTGACTTAAAATTCTGGTCAAAATTGTCCAATGATGTATTCACCAATAAATGTGGAGGATTTTTGCATTTTTGACATTTTATTTCTTACACAAGTGAAGTGAAGTGAAGTGAATTACATTTATATAGCGCTTTTTCTCAAGTGACTCAAAGCGCTTTACATTGTGAAACCCAATATCTAAGTTACATTTAAAGCAGTGTGGGTGGCACTGGGAGCAGGTGGGTAAAGTGTCTTGCCCAAGGACACAACGGCAGTGACTAGGATGGCGGAAGCGGGGATCGAACCTGCAACCCTCAAGTTGCTGGCACGGCCGCTCTACCAACCGAGCTATACCGCCCCAAAAGGCACACTCTATGTAACTACTCTACTGGTATTAATGCTTAGGTTCAGTCACAGCAAAGCATTATTTTTCTATTTATTCCTTGTTGGTGAACATTTTTGTGGAATTTTTTGATACCACTATTACATGTCTCCATCCACTTTTGCTGTAAACATCTTAAGGCAGGGGTGCTCATTACGTCGATCGCGAGCTACCGGTGGATCACGGAGGGTGTGTCAGTCGATCGCCAGCCAGGCATTAAAAAAATAGTCCTAAAAATGAGCGATCATAAATCTTCACTATGACGTCACTTTGGTCACTTGATTGACATTCACGGCACCTCGAGGGTCTTCTGAGATGACGCTGGCTGCTGCCAGCTCATTATTAAGAAAAAATGACCGACAGGAAGGCGAGAAACACTTTTTATTTCAACAGACTCTGGCGCCGTACCTGTCGTCAAAACTCCAAAGACCGACTGCACAGTTGCACAATAAAAGCGCTGCTTCATCCTGCCTGCACTAACAAAATAAGAGTCTCAGAAAGCTGGCGTGCACAAGCTAGCAAGCTACGGAGTTTGCCGCCAATGTATTTCTTGTAAAGTGTATACAAAGGAGTACGGAAGCTGGACAAATAAGATGCCAAAAACCAACCATTTTCATGTGGTGTTGGACAGAAAGGAGGACTTTTTTTCTCCTCCATTTGAAAATGCGGACGTTATCAGCACTAACTGTCTGATTCCTATCAATGCAAGTCATCAGTAATTATCAACACTAACTGTCTGATTCCTATCAATGCAAGTCATCAGTAATTATCAACACTAACTGTCTGATTCCTATCAATGCAAGTCATCAGTAATTATCAGCACTAACTGTCTGATTCCTATCAATGCAAGTCATCAGTAATTATCAGCACTACTGTCTGATTTCTATCAATGCAAGTCATCAGTAATTATCAACACTACTGTCTGATTCCTATCAATGCAAGTCATCAGTAATTATCAGCACTACTGTCTGATTCCTATCAATGCAAGTCATCACAATCAGGTAATACACCAACTTATATTCTTGTCTTCATGAAAGAAAGGAATCTATATGTGTTAAACATGCTTGCATTATCTTTAAACACCTTTAACTTGTTAACAATATTAACTATATGTGTTAAACATGCTTGCATTATCATTAAACACCTTTAACTTGTTAACAAAAACATATATTTCATAAATAAGTACATATAAATGATATATATGAATGAGGTAGATCCGCGCGACTTGATCAATTGAAAAGTAGCTCGTCTGCAGAAAAAGTGTGAGCACCCCTGTCTTAAGGTATAAAATATATCAATATTATACAGTACATTTTTGCAAACTTCATAGTTATCATCCATCCATCCATCCATCCATTTTCTACAGCTTGTCCCTTTCGGGGTTGGAGGGGCCTATCCCCAGGTGCATGTGTTTGGAGGTGGGAGGAAGCCGCAGTAGAACCCACGCAGTCACGGAGAGAACATGCACACTCCACACAGAAAGATCCAGAGCGCAGGATCGAACCCAGGACCTTCGTATTGTGAGGCAGACGCACTAACCCCTCCCCCACCGTGCTGCCATCATAGTTATCAATTATTTGTAATTGTATTTCAGAAATGTCTAACAGCTGTATGTATGTAAATCAAAAGAAAGTATAACTTTGTTTTATTTCACTCTGCAATAGCATCCCGAACGCCTTCTAAAGCATGAGTTTGAGAGAGTTGTGCTTTTGAAAGGTTGTTTTGTCCTTTTGAGATGTAAATACAGCACAAGTATGAAAATTCTTTCCCCGGAGTCTGAAGTAAACAAATGTTTCAGCGGCCCGCCAGCAATGCAGCTTGCTGGAAGAATTATTAGCGCAGACTAGTGCAGTAATACGTTGCCAGCATACAGAAAAACATAATAAAAACTCATCATTTCTGCACATATCCTCTATGAGACTACAACCTTTTGGGCCATAGAAAAAACAGCAATTGCTAAAATGCATACTACTAAATCCACATTTCCACATGAATGAAATTAGCTAAAAAGGCTAGCCTAAAACATTAGCATGTTAATGTTAGCATGCAAACATGGCACAAGTGGCGCTAACTCTCACAATCCATCATTTTTAGGTTTAAACAAATAAAACTAGTTAAAATGCGAGCATAAGACATTAGCATGTCAATGTAATTTTGTTTTAGCTAATAATAATAATAATACATTTTACTTATAAGGTGCCTTTCTGGGCACTCAAGGACACCGTACAAAATCAAAACAATAAAATCAAATTGGATAAAAACAACAAGAAAGATAGAGAAGATAAGATGATTACAATGAATAAGCAGTCAGGAATAGGTGTGTTTTGAGTCTTGATTTGAAGAGGGATATTGAGTGTAAGTTACGAAGGTCTGGTGGTAAAGAGTTCCAAAGATGTGGGGCAGAGCGGCTGAAAGCTCGGGCACCCGTGGTGGACACTTGAAATAAGGGCACAGTGAGATGGAGGATCTTAGGGAACGTGAGGGTGTGGCCACATGGATCAGGTCAGAGAGATATGACGGAGAGAGGTTATGGATGGCTTTGAAAGTGAGGAGAATTATTTTAAAGTGGATACCATGTTTCAGTGTTTCCCATAAACTGCCAAGATACCTGTGGCGGTGGGGGCGTGGTCACCATGACATCATCGAGTAATTTGCATAATTTACTACAATGATATGATTTTCTCTAAAAAGGCTCAAAAAATGTATACTTACTAATTAATAATAACAGTTTTGTTTTAAACGTCCATCCATCCATCCATCCATCCTACATTATGAATACACCAAAGATAACTACTACAGTATCAAATTAGTATTAGTATCTGAAGCACCGTCTCCACGTGTGTTTATTGACAACAGGGTTATAACCTGGACATGTTAGCTCGTCGGTATGGTAACAGGTGAGTGTTACTGCGTGCGTCTGCCCCGGCCCCCGAGTCAAACAGCGGCGGTGTTAATGAAGCAGCGTCAGGCTGCTCACCGTCAGTGAAACGCTCGGTGAAATCGCGGCTTAACGTTCAATATATGACGAGCGATGCAGCTATAACCTATCTCACCTGGTAGAGCACCCGCTGCGGCGACCCACTTCGATCCCACCTGACAGTCGCTTTACTCCGCGTCAATCCCCCCTCTCACCCTCTCTCGCCCCTCCCCCGTCTCTCTCCAGCTGTCCTTTCAAAATAAATGCATTCAAATCCCGAAAATAAAAATTAAGAAAATCCGAGTCGGTGCTGCACACTGCACAGGTTCGGACCACTTTTGAACTTGTTTGCCAAGACGTCTTACCCTCGTATTTTGATCCGGTCGGTCCGTTCTTCTTTTACTTCGTCGTCGTCGTCTTCTTCTTCTTCTTCTGGCCCACCAGGTGAATTAAGTGCTGTTAGCGGAGTTACAATGCATAGTAGGCTACCGCCACCTACTGCACCGGAATTGTAACTACAAGCTACATTCACAGACAGAGTCCCATTGCTTTTATGAGCGGTCGAGCGAGTCAAAAGCCGAAAAATCTGTCGCTTGGCTGCGTGGGGGCGGTGGTCCCTGGTTCCCTGGGCACCACACCTACTGTTTGTGGGATGGGCTCTCGGGGAGGCTGGGGCCGTACTCTGGCTCCCACACACACTGGGAGTCAAATGTATTGTACATACAAATTCACATATACTCACATACATACATACACACATACATAGGTACCTACGCTCCCACATACATATACAAATACAGTACATATTTACACACTCAAAGTTCGTACATCCACACGCACATTCATCATACAAACATGCACATACTGTACATATACATTCACTGTACAAGCACACATATACACATACTGTACATATACATTCACTGTACAAACACACATATACACATACTGTACATATACATTCACTGTACAAACACACATATACACATACTGTACATATACATTCACTGTACAAACACACATATACACATACTGTACATATACAAGTACATATGCATACATACACTCATGCACATAATCACGTTTCATCAAACATATATTAACGTTGTTGCCCTAGGGTAAACTGGGTAACACATGGCCATAACCTATTGTTACTATAACAATCTACAAAGTTAATGTAGGTTGCTTCTCTTTCTTCCCCTCCATTTTTCTGCATTCTTTCGTATCTCAAGTTATCATGACGTATATGTATTGTTGCATTTGAACAACTGTATTGTTGATAATAAAGGTAAAGTATTGGTATTGTTTATTATCAACAGCACTATTTCTATTGGTATTCGTATTTCTCCATTTGTAGTGTAATAATGCTCATTGTCATTTCTATATTGTTTTTTATTTTCGCTAACTGCTTATTTGCTATTACTTTTACCATCATATTTGTACATGTCCTATTTGCTGATGTTGCTCTGTTGTTGTTGTTGTTGTTGTTGTTGTTTTTGTCTCTCTGTCTAATCCCCCTCTTGTCCCCACAATTCCCCCCTCTGTCTTCCTTTTTCTCTCTTTCTATCCCCTCCTGCTCCGGCCCGGCTGCACCAAATGATAATATAAATACATTTAATAAAGTCAAATACAAATAAGGCAACAAGAGAAGTATCCTACACTTCTCTTTTGTAAAGTCAATGTGAACAGCCGATATGGGCATCTACATCTACTATATGATCATCTACATCTACTATATGATCATCTACATCTACTATATGATCATCTACATCTACTATATGATCATCTACATCTACTATATGATCATCTACATCTACTATATGATCATCTACATCTACTATATGATCATCTACATCTACTATATGATCATCTACATCTACTATATGATCATCTACATCTACTATATGATTTGCCTGAGAAGCTGGACAGGACAAAAAAACAAACAAACAAAAGCCGAAAAATGTATTTGTGGCGGACGTAATTCTTTCGTGGCGGGCCGCCACAAATAAATGAATGTGTGGGAAACACTGATGTTTGATGGGTAGCCAGTGGAGTTGCTGCAGAACAGGGGTGATGTGCTGGATTGAAGGGGTTCTGGTGATTATCCGGGCTGCAGAGTTCTGGAGAAGCTGAAGTTTGTGAAGTGACTTGTGAGGGAGACCAAACAGGAGAGAGTTGCAGTAGAGAGGTGACCAGGCTATGGACTAGTAAGGCAGCAGTATGTGGGGTAAGGGATGGACCAGGCTATGGACTAGTATGGCAGCAGTATGTGGAGTAAGGGATGGACCAGGCTATGGACTAGTAAGGCAGCAGTATGTGGGGTAAGGGATGGACCAGGCTATGGACTAGTAAGGCAGCAGTATGTGGGGTAAGGGATGGACCAGGCTATGGACTAGTAAGGCAGCAGTATGTGGGGTAAGGGATGGACCAGGCTATGGACTAGTAAGGCAGCAGTATGTGGGGTAAGGGATGGACCAGGCTATGGACTAGTAAGGCAGCAGTATGTGGGGTAAGGGATGGACCAGGCTATGGACTAGTAAGGCAGCAGTATGTGGGGTAAGGAATGGACCAGGCTATGGACTAGTAAGGCAGCAGTATGTGGGGTAAGGGATGGACCAGGCTATGGACTAGTAAGGCAGCAGTATGTGGGGTAAGGGATGGACCAGGCTATGGACTAGTAAGGCAGCAGTATGTGGGGTAAGGGATGGACCAGGCTATGGACTAGTAAGGCAGCAGTATGTGGGGTAAGGGATGGACCAGGCTATGGACTAGTAAGGCAGCAGTATGTGGGGTAAGGGATGGACCAGGCTATGGACTAGTAAGGCAGCAGTATGTGGGGTAAGGGATGGACCAGGCTATGGACTAGTAAGGCAGCAGTATGTGGGGTAAGGGGTGGACCAGGCTATGGACTAGTAAGGCAGCAGTATGTGGGGTAAGGGATGGACCAGGCTATGGACTAGTAAGGCAGCAGTATGTGGGGTAAGGGATGGACCAGGCTATGGACTAGTAAGGCAGCAGTATGTGGGGTAAGGGATGGACCAGGCTATGGACTAGTATGGCAGCAGTATGTGGAGTAAGGGATGGACCAGGCTATGGACTAGTAAGGCAGCAGTATGTGGGGTAAGGGATGGACCAGGCTATGGACTAGTATGGCAGCAGTATGTGGAGTAAGGGATGGACCAGGCTATGGACTAGTAAGGCAGCAGTATGTGGGGTAAGGGATGGACCAGGCTATGGACTAGTAAGGCAGCAGTATGTGGGGTAAGGGATGGACCAGGCTATGGACTAGTAAGGCAGCAGTATGTGGGGTAAGGGATGGACCAGGCTATGGACTAGTAAGGCAGCAGTATGTGGGGTAAGGGATGGACCAGGCTATGGACTAGTAAGGCAGCAGTATGTGGGGTAAGGGATGGACCAGGCTATGGACTAGTAAGGCAGCAGTATGTGGGGTAAGGAATGGACCAGGCTATGGACTAGTAAGGCAGCAGTATGTGGGGTAAGGGATGGACCAGGCTATGGACTAGTAAGGCAGCAGTATGTGGGGTAAGGGATGGACCAGGCTATGGACTAGTAAGGCAGCAGTATGTGGGGTAAGGGATGGACCAGGCTATGGACTAGTAAGGCAGCAGTATGTGGGGTAAGGGATGGACCAGGCTATGGACTAGTAAGGCAGCAGTATGTGGGGTAAGGGATGGACCAGGCTATGGACTAGTAAGGCAGCAGTATGTGGGGTAAGGGATGGACCAGGCTATGGACTAGTAAGGCAGCAGTATGTGGGGTAAGGGGTGGACCAGGCTATGGACTAGTAAGGCAGCAGTATGTGGGGTAAGGGATGGACCAGGCTATGGACTAGTAAGGCAGCAGTATGTGGGGTAAGGGATGGACCAGGCTATGGACTAGTAAGGCAGCAGTATGTGGGGTAAGGGATGGACCAGGCTATGGACTAGTAAGGCAGCAGTATGTGGGGTAAGGGATGGACCAGGCTATGGACTAGTAAGGCAGCAGTATGTGGGGTAAGGGATGGGCGAAGACAATTAATGTTTCGTAGATGAAAGTAAGCAGACCGGGTAATGTTGTTTATGTGGGCTTGAAAGGAGAGTGTGCTGTCGAGGATGACACCCAGACTCTTGACTTGGGAGGAGGGTGAAACGGAGGAATTGCCGAGACTAACGGACAAGCTGTTGGTTTTGGCGAGAATGGTTTTTGTACCGACAAGTAAGATTTCGGTTTTATTACTATTGAGTTGAAGGAAATTGGATGAGAACCACTGCTTGAGTGTGTAAGGGAGGAAGCAGTTAATAGATAACATCCTGTTCCTCAGGACCAATACCGATAAGCCATTGATATCTATTATTTAGATTCAAGTGTAGTTTATGCGCACTCTTGTTATCAGTGCAGATGTCTTCACAGGCTTTCAAAACACCGTCGTGGCGATGATGGCCTTCCAGGCGGCTGATAAGGTTTGATGTGTTAGAGCTCCAATGTTTGAACATTTGCTGCAAACAAAATGTCTTGCTCTGAAAGTGTGAAGCAGTTCTACTTGTCCTTCTCTTCCATGAACAGTTCCACAGCATCCAAAAGCTGAAAAAAGCATGAGGGTACCTTGCCTTTTGATAGTGCAGTGCAGCGGCAGGTCAACTGGAAGCCCTTGGTCCAGCTCAGCGATAAGATTCCGGAGTTGCCTGTGGTTAAGTGCATGTGTGCAGATGTAGTTGAACCATTTCCATCACAGGCTTCATGGCCTTGTCTAAATTCAATGATCTAGACACCAGTTGCTCCCAGTGGATAATGCAGTGGAAATTCCAAAACTGGGCAAATGTTTAGTCAGCTTTGCACAGCCCCACAAGCCCATTGACAGATCCCATCATGGCTGGTGCTCCATTCCTGGCTATTGCAGTTAGTTGCACATTTACTTTGGCAAATGCAGCCATCATTGTTTCTTTCACATCTGTCTTTTAAAGGCACAATATCAAGGAGTTCTTCTTTTATCACACAATCGTTTGGCAAATATGTGGGCTCTGTACCGAGGATGTGGTTGTGGCTTGTACAGCCCTTTGAGACACTTGTGATTTAGGGCTATATAAATAAACATTGATTGATTGAAATATTGCCAACTCAGGCTTGTCACAAGTCTCATCCAATGCCACACTAAAATACTCACATGCTTGAGTGCAACTGTGATTCAATAGTCGTGTTAATGTGCCACAGTTGGACTTCTGATAGTCTTCTTTTTAGTTTGTCGTCTTCAGGAGACAAGATTTCAACAGCGTCACTGAGGCATTTTTTAACCAAGTCCCCTTCATTGCGGGACTTTTTAGCCTGTGCAATCTTCCAAGCCAGTTGATATGATGCAAGCATTACGCTCTCTGAGTGCTTCTGACAGTTTTGGAAAAACTGTTTCTGCTTTTCTGTCTGACATTTCAAAGTGGCCAACTTGTGCTTGCCAAGTTTTGTCCCTTTTGTAAATTCCTGGTGGATGTTAGCTTGGAGTGAGCTGACCATTTGAAGCTTTGAAATGAGCTAATGACGCCTGACATATAAGGCAGAATCATGGCTTGCCATTACCATACTTGCCAACCTTGAGACCTCCGAATTCGGGAGAGGGGGGGGGCGGGGTTGAGGTGCAGGCAGCATACCCCTTCCCCTTTCAGCTTTTCTGGATGACATAAAATTCTTTTTTCCAATCATTTTGGAACTTGCAAGCGTATTTCTTCTTCTTACTTGTCGTCGCCATGTCTCTTCTTTGTTCTTCTGCTTCGTCTCCTTCTTGTTGTGTGTGCACTTGTGCACTAAGATCCAAAAGCCGTAGATGTTATTGTAGCGTCCCGGAAGAGTTAGTGCTGCAAGGGATTCTGGGTATTTGTTCTGTTGTGTTACGGTGCGGATGTTCTTCCGAAATGTGTTTGTCATTCTTGTTTGGTGTGGGTTCACAGTGTGGCGCACATTTGTAACAGTGTTAAAGTTGTTTATACGTCACCGTCAGTGTGACATGTATGGCTGTTGACCAAGTATGCCTTGCGTTATCATTAAACCAGTTCAAAGATCATACAACGTGTCAGCATTTCTTGACATCTTGGAGTAAAGACCATTGTTAAACCCGTCCAACGCTACATTATTATGTGACTGGGCCGACACGCTGTTTATATGGTGGAAAAGCGGAGGCCTGGACAGCATGCGGCTGTTAAGGGGTGAAGGTTTCAGGTGAGAGAGGACGTTAAAGGCAGTACGCCCCCAATATTGTTGTCCAGGTGGAAATCGGGAGAAATTCGGGAGAATGGTTGCCCCCGGAGATTTTCAGGAAGGGCACTAAAATTCGGGAATCTCCCGGGAAAATCGGGAGGGTTGGCAAGTCTGGCCATTACACTCAACAAAAAAATAGCAACTCTCCCACTCTGTTAAAAATGTCCTGTGTTCTTCTTCATATTTTGGTTTTGCTGTGCTTTTTTTCCTGCCATTTTGAGAGCGAACTTGTTTACTACTGTGATGTCACGCACATGCACGTTTGACCTCTCTCAAACCGGCTTCGGCTTCTTCTTCTTTTTATGTGCAACTCAAACCGGCTTAAGCCAGGCAAAAAAAAGTAATCAGAGTATTGTAATCCAAGTATTTTCTTTTTTTTTGTGTGATGATCTTTTCTTTCACTCAGGACGGCTTTTAACAATCCTGCGCCGCATCGTTAGTGTCACGGCCAATAGAAAAGGCCGCGTGTTGAACGCCACGGTGTTTTACAAGCTAGATTTTGAGAAAACGCCCTCTTTGTGTCAATGAAGCGGCCGCACTGCATTTTGGGAAATGTAGTGTTTTGGACAGTAGATATACTACATAACGCCACATGAAAGAGTCTACACCTCGTGGGCACTAATAGAGTTAAGAGCCACATGAAACCAGCCAAAGATCCGCGGGCTGACCGAGGAGAAAAAAGTATGGCCCTAACCCGCCTGTCGCACTCTACGTGTAATATTGCCTCATTGGAACCTTTTTTTTTAAAGTCTATTATCAAAGCTATATTTGAATGTTATCAGATTTATCGGTATGACGCCATAATTCCTCATATCGGCCCGGTAACTATTTTCCCGCTATTTATCCTGGACTTCTACTAAATCCTTTTCTCTGTTTCTAGGTGAACCACCAAAAAGCAGCGTGATCTCAGACTGTGGTGGTAAGTCCAACGTTTTTTCATTTCAATATTTTGGATTGGTCAAAAATTCACCATTATTGGGTTTGTCCAAAAAGGCCTTTCACTTTTTAACCGTTTTTTCACCAACATTTCTTTCGCAAGTCTTCAGCTTAATGTTCATTTGATGTTCCGTTTTACCACTTTTTGAAAAAGTGGTAAAAACCTCTGCAGCTTTTGGTGTTGGATAAATCAAGTCTATTTGACCAAACAGGCACCGCCCCAAGAGAAGATGGGGGTGGACGACCCAAAGCCCTCAAGAGGCTAAGTGCCATGTGGTCTTCCTTCCGCAAAGGCAAAAGAGATCGTAAGTTTTCCACTTATTTGCAAAGAGCATTTTTGTGTCATTAGACCAGGCAACAGCCTTTTGGTAATGCTGATGCTCACCATGGATGACTCAAGCTTTGTTATTGCAAAGCAGCAAGCGTGCCTGACAGAAAGCTCTCTCTCACAATACGCTAGCTCAATTCTAATTGACATTGGATATACCATATACACCTCCAAATGTGTCATTGAAAACTGCAACTAAGATGCATGGTACAGTCATACAGCTGGTGTGTAATAAGTACAAGACTTACAGTATAAACACTTTGTAGGACTCAACAAAAGACATGATTGGCACTTTCAACTTAATGGCAAAGACTGTGTTTTCAAATAATAACAGCAGTAAAAATGTGAGAAAAAAGAGCAAAAAATCAGATTGTAATGAGAAAAAGCTAAAACATTGGAAACTAATAGTTAATAATAACTTATTTAGTCACCTCTAACACACCCTATTGTCTTTAAATATATTGTATATAATATCTGTTTTAAGCATTTTTATTAAATAATGATATATGAAAGTATACTTGACTTTTTAGTATGCAGCCCTTGGTGGAAAAAGTTGACACCCCTGATCTAAAATATTAAAAACTCTCAAAATAAAATAAAACATACTTAAAATATAAACAAAGTTAAGATAGTTAGTTAGTTAATTAAAAAATAAAATAATACTAATTCATCCAATCATCCATTTTCTACCGCTTGTCCCTTTTTGGGGTCGCGGGGGGGTGCTGGAGCGGGAGGCGGGGTACACCCTGGACAAGTCACCACCTCATCACAGATGTACAACATTCACACACTAGGGACCATTTAGTGTTGCCAATCAACCTATCCCCAGGTGCATGTTTTTGGAGGTGGGAGGGGCCTATCCCCAGGTGCATGTCTTTGGAGGTGGGAGGGGCCTATCCCCAGGTGCATGTCTTTGGAGGTGGGAGGGGCCTATTCCCAGGTGCATGTCTTTGGAGGTGGGAGGGGCCTATCCCCAGGTGCATGTCTTTGGAGGTGGGAGGGGCCTATCCCCAGGTGCATGTCTTTGGAGGTGGGAGGGACCTATCCCCAGGTGCATGTCTTTGGAGGTGGGAGGGGCCTATCCCCAGGTGCATGTCTTTGGAGGTGGGAGGGGCCTATCCCCAGGTGCATGTCTTTGGAGGTGGGATGAAGCCGGAGTACCCGGAGGGAACCCACGCAGTCACGGGGAGAACATGCAAACTCCACACAGAAAGACCCCAAGCCCGGGAATCGAACCCAGGACCTTTGTATTGTCAGGCACACGCACTAACCCACTAACCCCTGTTCCACCGTGCTGCCCATACTAATTAATGAGTTCATTCATTTAAAACAATGACAACAATAACAGTGTTATATATGTAACTGAACAGGTTATGGAGTTACGCAATCATCATATCATTTGTTTAGATTTTTATTCTATTCTTACTTGGGAAAAAACAACAGTAAGAAAAAAGAGCAAAAAAATGGGTATGTTACGAGACAAAGCTGAAATGTTCCAAACAGTATTTAATAATCATTTGCTTAGTCATCTATAATACAAAGCTGACACAAAATCTGTTTTTAGCATTTTTTAAAATGCTGTTCTGTATACTTTGACTTTTCAGTATGCGACCCTTGGTGGAAAAAAGTTTGGACACCCCTGAAGTAAAGTATCAAAAGTATCGTTATTTTCATTTGAGAATCGGTATTAGAGCACGGCGATAGCAATATTTCAGTATCGATTCACTCATCACTAATCCTCACTTCCATAACAGGAATGGGTAAAGATAACAAAATGCGCTATTAAAAAAAAAAAAAGTCTCTTTCTTCCAGATAATGCCTGCACACAACAGAGAGTACTTCTTCTTTATCAACTTAATCATGTCACATTATTTACCTGCTTCACATTATTTACCTGCTTCACATTATTTACCTGCTTCACACCCTTATTATTTACCTGCTTCACATTATTTACCTGCTTCACACCCTTATTTACCTGCTTCACATTATTTACCTGCTTCACACCCTTATTATTTACCTGCTTCACATTATTTACCTGCTTCACACCCTTATTTACCTGCTTCACATTATTTACCTGCTTCACACCCTTATTTACCTGCTTCACATTATTTACCTGCTTCACACCCTTATTATTTACCTGCTTCACATTATTTACCTGCTTCACACCCTTATTTACCTGCTTCACATTATTTACCTGCTTCACACCCTTATTTACCTGCTTCACATTATTTACCTGCTTCACACCCTTATTATTTACCTGCTTCACATTATTTACCTGCTTCACACCCTTATTTACCTGCTTCACATTATTTACCTGCTTCACACCCTTATTTACCTGCTTCACATTATTTACCTGCTTCACACCCTTATTATTTACCTGCTTCACATTATTTACCTGCTTCACACCCTTATTATTTACCTGCTTCACACCCTTATTATTTACCTGCTTCACACCCATATTATTTACCTGCTTCACACCCTTATTATTTACCTGCTTCACACCCATATTATTTACCTGCTTCACACCCTTATTATTTACCTGTTTCACACCTTTATTATTTACCTGCTTCACACCCTTATTATTTACCTGCTTCACACCCTTATTATTTACCTGCTTCACACCCATATTATTTACCTGCTTCACACCTTTATTATTTACCTGCTTCACACCCTTATCATTTACCTGCTTCACACCCATATTATTTACCTGCTTCACACCCTTATTATTTACCTGCTTCACACCCTTATTATTTACCTGCTTCACACACATATTATTTACCTGCTTCACACCCTTATTATTTACCTGCTTCACACCCATATTATTTACCTGCTTCACACCCATATTATTTACCTGCTTCACACCCATATTATTTACCTGCTTCACACCCATATTATTTACCTGCTTCACACACATATTATTTACCTGCTTCACACACATATTATTTACCTGCTTCACACACATATTATTTACCTGCTTCACACCCTTATTTACCTGCTTCACACCCTGGGGCAAAATGCATGCCGGAGCAGGAATGATGTTTGCTGGCAAACAAATGCCGTTTATGTCCTTGGTTAAACACAGCTAAAATAAGATTACTGATATATTCATTTCCCATTCTGCCCATCCTGGTTAGAGCTGGAGCCTATCCCAGTGAGTCTTGTCAACTTCAATGCACATATGGACACTTGAAGTGACATTTCAAGGACTTCCTTGTGGTCTACCTAACATGTCATGGTGCTTCTTTGGTCCAAATGTTGCAAAGATGACTTTCTACAGACCCTTTTTTCAGCGTCTCTTCAAGACGCACCATTTTGTGGCCGTCATCTTTCTTGTAGTTTTTAGCGCTTCCATAGCGAGTCTACTGACAAATGAAGTTGGAACTATACGTCACTTTGTATTAGAAATGGGAACAGCGGAGTGCATGTACGAGCCAGTCTGCCCCACAACAAGAGGATAGAGACAAAGGAGGAGCTTATTGACTACAATGGCAGAGCCACGCAAAGCACCTTGGGTAAAATGATACCGTCCGCTGACGTCACATCTGACAAAAACATCACCCTTGGGGCCAACTCAAACGGCTTGTTTGGCGGGAGCATGAAGGAAGCCAAGATTGTTTTTGATATATCTCCAGGTTAATCCTTTCGCAATGCAGTCAGCTGAAAATGATGGAAAGCGCCACTGTACATAGCAGCTGAGGCTGTGTTCAAAATTGGAATTGCCACAAAACACAGTACAAGATATACAACACTTTACTGACGTTTAGAAGCTAAATCCCCCAATTTGTCACGTTTCATGTGTCAGGTGAACTGTGAAGAGTGGGACCATATAAATCCCCATCCTACTGTAGTAGTTTGTGAATAAAGAAATTAGGGGTGCTATTGAAATCCCAATCGCAATTCTTACTCCTCCCGATTCTAATCAAAATCTATTAAAAAAATTATCGGTTTTATAATTACTATTATTTGTATTCTTTTTATAAGAATACATTTTAAAAAGGTCTTTTTTAGGCCACCTCCATGCAACCGGAAGGGGTTTTTCTAAAAGTTTCATTCTAATTATTCTAGCAAATAATACATTGGCAAAATGAGTGTGAATGGATTGTGACTGGAACAGTCACCCCAGGAATTGGAATTGAGCCAATGGTTAAGGTGTCCAAACATTCACACCACTACAAATGCCCAAATACCACTTTGAGCTAAAGGAGTGTTCACACATTAGATTGGCAGTGTAATACTTTTTGATCAGTATTTTGTCTACCTGACAAAAATAATATCTCCTTGTTTGTCCAAAAAGGTTGATGAAAGTGGCATTTGACAAGTTCCCCACAAGGTAGAGGAAGTAGCCACTCAGTCAGGGTTATCTTGCTTAGTTGTGACAACAACAATCCATAGGATGAACGCCAAGTGAAAAGCTAACAAATACATGTGATTATGACACATTTCTCTGAAGGAGTGAAAGAGCAAGATCCTGTAGAAGCAAGACCAATATTGGAAGAGAAGGCATCCAGGCAACCTCGTTTTGTCAGTGGTCAGTACTTTTTTGAGTACCTGGTGGTCGTCAGTCTGAAGAAAAACAAAGATGGCAGCAACTATGAGCCGCAGATCACCTACCAATTCCCAAAGGTTGGTTTTTTATCAACTCTTTTTGGTTTACACCAAAGCAGATGAAGAATATAATTATGAAAGGGCTTCCACTGCATGTGCCCCTTAAAAAAGAAGATTAGGGGCATTTTTATTAGGAATGCACTTTATTTTCTCAAGCTGATGCAGATCACTTCCAAACTTAGGTGGATTTGACATTTTTCATGACAAAAGTCATCATCTTCAACAACGTTAAAGGGCAAGTCGTCCAGCACTAGAAATGGGTACTGAATCTGGTCATTTTTTACCCCTTTCACTTTGGCACTTGGTGATCACTCCCACCTTTAGGTAATGTTGCAATTTTCATTGATAAAAAAGAAGTTGACTAAAAAAACGCTCTAAAGTAAGGCTCCACATTCCTAAAAATTGGCTAGCTTGATGTTAATGTACATTGACTTTGCTATTGACATGCTACTGATTAGCATCAGCATTTTTACATGGCGATTTCAACCCATGCAAATGTGTTAATGAGAACTACAACTAAGATGCACATTACAATCAAATAGCTGGTGCATAATACATGCAATGCTTACAATATGAACACTTTTAGGGCGCAACCAAAACACCATAAACCATACACTACTGCCATCTAACATCTTGGACTTGCAACTTAATGTCATACTAGAAAATGAGGCTCAGAAATGCCATAATAAAACAAGATTTCACAACTGGACAGCCGTTATCATAATCGGCTCATTTTTAAACGTTGCAATAAAAAATGAGACTTTATTACCAAAAACGATAATTATATATTAAGTACCGAACATTGGTACCGTTGAGTACCGGTATTGATTTCCAGGTACCGTAAATTAGCCAATAAAATGGAATCCGCTGATAAAGGCAAAATAATATCAGGGAAAGTGACATAAATGTGAGTGAAATGTTATCATTGTGAGGAGAAGAAACGTTTGTTTGGGAAAATAATGTGTCCTGTAGCACTCATTTATCTGCGACACACTCAACCGCCCCGCCCTGATAAACAATCTGGAGACGGCCACTTCAAACAGCGACTAAACTACGACGCTAAAGCTAGCAAGAACAATTCATACACCCACAACACATGTCATCTGTTGTGTTGTTGTGATCGACATCATGGATGTACAAACAATCATACACACACAACACATGTCATCTGTTGTGTTGTTGTGATCGACATCATGGATGTACAAACAATCATACACACACAACACATGTCATCTGTTGTGTTGTTGTGATCGACATCATGGATGTACAAACAATGTACAAACAATCATACACACACAACATATCTCATCTACTTGTGTTGTTGTGAATTACATCATGGATGTAACAACAATGTACAAACAATCATACACCCACAACACATCTCATCTACTCGTGTTGTTGTGAACGACATCATCCATGTAACAATGTACAAACAATCATACACACACAACACATCTCATCTACTTGTGTTGTTGTGAACGACATCATCCATGTAACAACAATGTACAAACAATCATACACACACAACACATCTCATCTGTTGTGTTGTGAACGACATCATCCATGTAACAACAATGTACAAACAATCATACACACACAACACATCTCATCTGTTGTGTTGTGAATGACATCATCCATGTAACAACAATGTACAAACAATCATACACACACAACACATCTCATCTGTTGTGTTGTGAATGACATCATCCATGTAACAACAATGTACGAACAATCATACACACACAACACATCTCATATGTTGTGTTGTTGTGAACAACATCATGGATGTAACAACAACTGTTGTTGCAACTTGAGAGGTGCTCTCTCTTTATTTTGAAAGAGCCTGAAGTGAGTGGCCTCTTTACTTGTCATGCTGAGAACAACAGCACAGCACACTTCCTCCTTCACAATAATAGTGTGTTGTTACATCCGGTCTGACTGCACTTACAAAATAAAGGTTTCAAAAAAGTAACCTGCGCAAGCATAAAGCACTTAAAGCACTTACAAAATAAAGGTTTCAAAAAAGTAATTTGTGCAAGCATAAAGCACTTAAAGTACTTACAAAATAATTCAATCAATCAATCAATGTTTATTTATATAGCCCTAAATCACAAGTGTCTCAAAGGGCTGCACAAGCCACAACGACAGAGCCCACACAATTATGCTTTGACATAGTTTTTTGGCATTTAATTAACAAACATTTTATTACATTAATTTGATACAAAACGCAGACATTCTATGGTGGTAAAATAAGTGTAAAAGGTAAAAAAAACGGAGTTAAAACGGAAAAACTTAATTTTTATTGCTATTGTTAATTCAATTTATTATAATTCCTATTATTTTTTATTCACTTGTTGTTGATTATTCCTTACTAATTTATTTTCAGGTTTTTTCAACTATATTGAAAGTTGAGTTTTGGTGGTACAATAAATAGTCATATTTTCAAAGTAATGAATAATTGTGTAATTAATCATGATTACAATAGCAATCAAAATAAAGGGGGCGGCGTGGCGATGGTTGGGAGAGTGGCCGTCCCAGCAACCTGAGGGTTCCTGGTTCGATCCCCACCTTCTACCAACCTTGTCACGTCCGTTGTGTCCTTGGGCAAGACACTTCACCCTTGCTCCTGATGGGTGGTGGTTAGCGCCTTGCATGGCAGCTCCCGCCATCAGTGTGTGTGTGAATGGGTGAATGTGGAAATAGTGTCAAAGCGCTTTGAGTACCTTGAAGGTAGAAAAGCGCTATACAAGTATAACCCATTTACCCATCCATCCATCCATCCATTTTCTATCGCACGTCCCTTTTGGGGTGGCGGGGGGTGCTGGAGCCTATCTCAGCTGCATTCCATTTACCATAAATAATGGTGATTATTATTTTTGCCATGACCACCCAGCCCTGCTCTGAAAGATGGTGTTTGTCTACAATAAACTCAGGGGAAGTTCATAAGACTTAAGAGAAAAGTGGTTTGGGGTAATATCACCTCATGGGAATATTTGCTTGAATCTGTTATCAGAGCTATTCTCTAACGGTATTATGTTTATCAGTGTGATGGAATCATTCCTCATATTTAATGGTGGACAGATAGCGTGAGAGACCATTTCCAGAAGTGTGTGTGTGTGTGTGTGTGTGTGTGTGTGTGTGTGTGTGTGTGCTTCCAGAGAGACGGGATGGGCAGATCTCAAAAGGAGGAGGAGGAGCGGACACTAAAGGCCATCACGCTCTTCTGCTTCCCTGAGGGCATCAAGTGGGCTCCTCTGACGGAATACCACAGGTCCAAGAAATAGCCTTGTGCTGATCACGTCCATCCATGGTTGGCCTCAATCGTGTTTGTCCGTCTACTTGCAGCGAGACCTTTTCCTTCGTGCTAACGGAGCTGGACGGCAGTCGGAGAAATGGATACTGCAGGAGACTGCTGGTGAGCCGGCGTGTGACGTGACAACCGGCGCAATGTAGCCTGACCTCACCTTTTCCCCTGCAGCCCGGTGGGAAGGGGGCTCGTCCACCTGAGGCCTACTGTATCATCAGCAGCCTGGCTTGTTTTGGCCTCTTCTCCGAGGTGACTATTTGGACTTCAAGCTAGTCAATACTTGGAACAGGACTGGCTGATACTGACTTTTTTCTGTCTGGACAGATTTTCGATGAGGTGGAGAAGAGGCGGCAGATCTCCATGGCGATGATTTATCCATTCATGCAGAAACTGCGGGAGGCTCCATTCCCAGCTCCTGGAAACACTGTGGAGATTAAAAGCTTCATTCCTGAGTCGGGCACTGAGGTCAGAGCAATCCTATTCCTCCACTTGGCAGCTATACTGTATATCTATCACAGGGACACCTGTTGATATCGCTAAATATTGATATTTATTATGCTCAATGGAAAATAGGGACCAGGAGTAAAATGTATAAACATTTTTAATTGAAATGTAACCTTCCTCTGGTTGTAATTCCATCAGCTATCAAGGCAGACAGGAAAGGTCAACACAAGAATGGGAAACACTCAAATAGTTAGAGTTAGAGTTTGAGTTTATTTTCGAACATGCAAGCATACAACATG
>NW_026908029.1:70000-97500 GCF_033978785.1 Entelurus aequoreus | reverse complement strand
TGTAGTAATGCACACTACATCTCTCACACTGTAGTAATGCACACTACATCTCTCACACTGTAGTAATGCACACTACATCTCTCACACTGTAGTAATGCACACTACACCTCTCACACTGTAGTAATGCACACTACATCTCTCACACTGTAGTAATGCACACTACATCTCTCACACTGTAGTAATGCACACTACACCTCTCACACTGTAGTAATGCACACTACACCTCTCACACTGTAGTAATGCACACTACACCTCTCACACTGTAGTAATGCACACTACACCTCTCACACTGTAGTAATGCACACTACACCTCTCACACTGTAGTAATGCACACTACATCTCTCACACTGTAGTAATGCACACTACATCTCTCACACTGTAGTAATGCACACTACACCTCTCACACTGTAGTAATGCACACTACACCTCTCACACTGTAGTAATGCACACTACACCTCTCACACTGTAGTAATGCACACTACACCTCTCACACTGTAGTAATGCACACTACACCTCTCACACTGTAGTAATGCACACTACATCTCTCACACTGTAGTAATGCACACTACATCTCTCACACTGTAGTAATGCACACTACACCTCTCACACTGTAGTAATGCACACTACACCTCTCACACTGTAGTAATGCACACTACACCTCTCACACTGTAGTAATGCACACTACATCTCTCACACTGTAGTAATGCACACTACACCTCTCACACTGTAGTAATGCACACTACACCTCTCACACTGTAGTAATGCACACTACACCTCTCACACTGTAGTAATGCACACTACACCTCTCACACTGTAGTAATGCACACTACACCTCTCACACTGTAGTAATGCACACTACACCTCTCACACTGTAGTAATGCACACTACACCTCTCACACTGTAGTAATGCACACTACACCTCTCACACTGTAGTAATGCACACTACACCTCTCACACTGTAGTAATGCACACTACACCTCTCACACTGTAGTAATGCACACTACATCTCTCACACTGTAGTAATGCACACTACATCTCTCACACTGTAGTAATGCACACTACATCTCTCACACTGTAGTAATGCACACTACACCTCTCACACTGTAGTAATGCACACTACACCTCTCACACTGTAGTAATGCACACTACACCTCTCACACTGTAGTAATGCACACTACACCTCTCACACTGTAGTAATGCACACTACACCTCTCACACTGTAGTAATGCACACTACACCTCTCACACTGTAGTAATGCACACTACACCTCTCACACTGTAGTAATGCACACTACACCTCTCACACTGTAGTAATGCACACTACACCTCTCACACTGTAGTAATGCACACTACACCTCTCACACTGTAGTAATGCACACTACATCTCTCACACTGTAGTAATGCACACTACACCTCTCACACTGTAGTAATGCACACTACACCTCTCACACTGTAGTAATGCACACTACACCTCTCACACTGTAGTAATGCACACTACATCTCTCACACTGTAGTAATGCACACTACACCTCTCACACTGTAGTAATGCACACTACACCTCTCACACTGTAGTAATGCACACTACACTTCTCACACTGTAGTAATACACACTACATCTCTCACACTGTAGTAATGCACACTACACCTCTCACACTGTAGTAATGCACACTACACCTCTCACACTGTAGTAATGCACACTACATCTCTCACACTGTAGTAATGCACACTACACCTCTCACACTGTAGTAATGCACACTACACCTCTCACACTGTAGTAATGCACACTACATCTCTCACACTGTAGTAATGCACACTACACCTCTCACACTGTAGTAATGCACACTACACCTCTCACACTGTAGTAATGCACACTACATCTCTCACACTGTAGTAATGCACACTACATCTCTCACACTGTAGTAATGCACACTACATCTCTCACACTGTAGTAATGCACACTACATCTCTCACACTGTAGTAATGCACACTACACCTCTCACACTGTAGTAATGCACACTACATCTCTCACACTGTAGTAATGCACACTACATCTCTCACACTGTAGTAATGCACACTACACCTCTCACACTGTAGTAATGCACACTACACCTCTCACACTGTAGTAATGCACACTACACCTCTCACACTGTAGTAATGCACACTACACCTCTCACACTGTAGTAATGCACACTACACCTCTCACACTGTAGTAATGCACACTACACCTCTCACACTGTAGTAATGCACACTACACCTCTCACACTGTAGTAATGCACACTACATCTCTCACACTGTAGTAATGCACACTACATCTCTCACACTGTAGTAATGCACACTACATCTCTCACACTGTAGTAATGCACACTACATCTCTCACACTGTAGTAATGCACACTACATCTCTCACACTGTAGTAATGCACACTACATCTCTCACACTGTAGTAATGCACACTACACCTCTCACACTGTAGTAATGCACACTACACCTCTCACACTGTAGTAATGCACACTACACCTCTCACACTGTAGTAATGCACACTACATCTCTCACACTGTAGTAATGCACACTACACCTCTCACACTGTAGTAATGCACACTACACCTCTCACACTGTAGTAATGCACACTACACTTCTCACACTGTAGTAATGCACACTACATCTCTCACACTGTAGTAATGCACACTACACCTCTCACACTGTAGTAATGCACACTACACCTCTCACACTGTAGTAATGCACACTACATCTCTCACACTGTAGTAATGCACACTACACCTCTCACACTGTAGTAATGCACACTACACCTCTCACACTGTAGTAATGCACACTACATCTCTCACACTGTAGTAATGCACACTACACCTCTCACACTGTAGTAATGCACACTACACCTCTCACACTGTAGTAATGCACACTACATCTCTCACACTGTAGTAATGCACACTACATCTCTCACACTGTAGTAATGCACACTACATCTCTCACACTGTAGTAATGCACACTACACCTCTCACACTGTAGTAATGCACACTACATCTCTCACACTGTAGTAATGCACACTACATCTCTCACACTGTAGTAATGCACACTACACCTCTCACACTGTAGTAATGCACACTACATCTCTCACACTGTAGTAATGCACACTACATCTCTCACACTGTAGTAATGCACACTACACCTCTCACACTGTAGTAATGCACACTACACCTCTCACACTGTAGTAATGCACACTACACCTCTCACACTGTAGTAATGCACACTACACCTCTCACACTGTAGTAATGCACACTACACCTCTCACACTGTAGTAATGCACACTACACCTCTCACACTGTAGTAATGCACACTACATCTCTCACACTGTAGTAATGCACACTACATCTCTCACACTGTAGTAATGCACACTACATCTCTCACACTGTAGTAATGCACACTACATCTCTCACACTGTAGTAATGCACACTACACCTCTCACACTGTAGTAATGCACACTACATCTCTCACACTGTAGTAATGCACACTACACCTCTCACACTGTAGTAATGCACACTACATCTCTCACACTGTAGTAATGCACACTACATCTCTCACACTGTAGTAATGCACACTACACCTCTCACACTGTAGTAATGCACACTACATCTCTCACACTGTAGTAATGCACACTACACCTCTCACACTGTAGTAATGCACACTACACCTCTCACACTGTAGTAATGCACACTACACCTCTCACACTGTAGTAATGCACACTACACCTCTCACACTGTAGTAATGCACACTACACCTCTCACACTGTAGTAATGCACACTACACCTCTCACACTGTAGTAATGCACACTACATCTCTCACACTGTAGTAATGCACACTACATCTCTCACACTGTAGTAATGCACACTACATCTCTCACACTGTAGTAATGCACACTACATCTCTCACACTGTAGTAATGCACACTACACCTCTCACACTGTAGTAATGCACACTACATCTCTCACACTGTAGTAATGCACACTACACCTCTCACACTGTAGTAATGCACACTACATCTCTCACACTGTAGTAATGCACACTACACCTCTCACACTGTAGTAATGCACACTACATCTCTCACACTGTAGTAATGCACACTACACCTCTCACACTGTAGTAATGCACACTACACCTCTCACACTGTAGTAATGCACACTACACCTCTCACACTGTAGTAATGCACACTACACCTCTCACACTGTAGTAATGCACACTACATCTCTCACACTGTAGTAATGCACACTACACCTCTCACACTGTAGTAATGCACACTACATCTCTCACACTGTAGTAATGCACACTACACCTCTCACACTGTAGTAATGCACACTACACCTCTCACACTGTAGTAATGCACACTACATCTCTCACACTGTAGTAATGCACACTACACCTCTCACACTGTAGTAATGCACACTACACCTCTCACACTGTAGTAATGCACACTACACCTCTCACACTGTAGTAATGCACACTACATCTCTCACACTGTAGTAATGCACACTACATCTCACACTGTAGTAATGCACACTACACCTCTCACACTGTAGTAATGCACACTACATCTCTCACACTGTAGTAATGCACACTACATCTCTCACACTGTAGTAATGCACACTACACCTCTCACACTGTAGTAATGCACACTACACCTCTCACACTGTAGTGCTAGCGGGCTAACATTAGCATGATCACTTTTCTGGGCCAATTTTGCCACCGTGCACCTCAGTCATATAATTCGGTGGCGTGACTTCCTCATATTAAATGGTGAATTTTTGTGAATAATATATTTTAAAAAATGTGTGAATAATATAATTCACACTATATTAAATATATACTAGGAATGTAACAATTTGAACATTAGTATCACCAAAATGATTACAGTTATTATTATTATCACAGTATTGGTGAATGTGCTCCTCTATTCTTATAAACAAGTTTTATTTGAAAAATGAAATACATTAGATAAACAGCCACACAATATACTTTCTTGGCAGAAGAAATATGTTATGTAATATTATTGTGGCTACTTAAGAGGCATTATTTTTATTTGAGTGTTTATTTTCTTCCGTTTTAATTCATAAAAGTTGTTTAGTTTTTTTAATGATGAAGAAAAAAATGTGTCACGTCCGGTTTATGTGACGTCACGCAAATTGACTTCCTGTTGGAGTATGGATTGTTCCAAGAGAGCACAGCTTGTGGGTTCAATGTACACCATTCAATCTCTTGGTTGCTTACACAGTTTATACAAGTTTAGACTGAAGAAGGTCATTTTTTTCATGGGGAAATACATGAATGTTTCTTGTATTCATGTTAGCATCTAAGCTAGCACTAGCCTGCTTCTCCAGTAAATGAGCAGTGTCACCGGTCTGTAAGTTGATCAAAATGTTATCAATCACAGGTTTACCATCAATCTAAAACGGTAGTTTGTCATTATACTACCTATTGTTACATCCCTAATGTATACAATAATGTGTTATAAAACTAACTTATTTTTTGTGTTTTTATTGGTTATTAGTCTCAATTTTTCAGCTTTTTTTCATTATGTTATGCCTCTTTGCTCTGTTTTTCCATTTTCGTCGCCTGTCAATGGAGTCGTCAATTGTATGTTAGCATTAAAGTGGCGGCATAAATAACACCTTCTTTCCTTTGTGTGCTTGGTTTTACAGTAACATTATTGAGGAGACTATCAATAAGCAACCTTGAGTTGTCAGTTTTATTTTACTTTAGTTTAAAGCAATGTTTACCTATCTGCCAAACTAAATTCCAACATTCAGGGAAAGCAGAAAAATATTTGTAAATAAACATATAGTAGGGCTGGGCGATGTAGATTCAAACTGTATCACAGTATAAGTGTTTTATATCGGTCGATAATTATTGACCTTTTTTTATGACCTATCTAAAATAAGTACCTGGCGAAAAATATATTAAATGTAAACATTTTTATTTGAAATGTAACTTTCCTCTGATGATAATCCCTCAGCTATCAAGGAAGAAAGTAAATGTCAACACGAGCGTGGAAAACACTCAAACAATGTCAACAAAATAGTCAAATCACGTTGAACACTTGTCAATAATCTTGCCTTGCATCATTTACACACCACATTGCTCAATCATTTACACACCACATTGGTCAATCATTTACACACCACATTGCTCAATCATTTACACACCACATTGGTCAATCATTTACACACCACATTGGTCAATCATTTACACACCACATTGGTCAATCATTTACACATCACATTGCTCAATCTTTTACACACCACATTGCTCAATCATTTACACACCACATTGGTCAATCATTTACACACCACATTGGTCAATCATTTACACACCACATTGGTCAATCATTTACACACCACATTGGTCAATCATTTACACACCACATTGGTCAATCATTTACACACCACATTGGTCAATCATTTACACACCACATTGGTCAATCATTTACACACCACATTGGTCAATCATTTACACACCACATTGGTCAATCATTTACACACCACATTGGTCAATCATTTACACACCACATTGCTCAATCATTTACATACCACATTGGTCAATCATTTACACACCACATTGGTCAATCATTTACATACCACATTGGTCAATCATTTACACACCACATTGGTCAATCATTTACACACCACATTGGTCAATCATTTACACACCACATTGGTCAATCATTTACACACCACATTGGTCAATCATTTACACACCACATTGCTCAATCATTTACACACCACATTGGTCAATCATTTACACACCACATTGCTCAATCATTTACATACCACATTGGTCAATCATTTACACACCACATTGGTCAATCATTTACACACCACATTGGTCAATCATTTACACACCACATTGGTCAATCATTTACACACCACATTGCTCAATCATTTACATACCACATTGGTCAATCATTTACACACCACATTGGTCAATCATTTACATACCACATTGGTCAATCATTTACACACCACATTGGTCAATCATTTACACACCACATTGGTCAATCATTTACACACCACATTGGTCAATCATTTACACACCACATTGCTCAATCATTTACACACCACATTGCTCAATCATTTACACACCACATTGGTCAATCATTTACACATCACATTGCTCAATCATTTACACACCACATTGGTCAATCATTTACACACCACATTGGTCAATCATTTACACACCACATTGGTCAATCATTTACACACCACATTGGTCAATCATTTACACACCACATTGGTCAATCGTTTACACACCACATTGGTCAATCATTTACACACCACATTGGTCAATCATTTACACACCACATTGGTCAATCATTTACACACCACATTGGTCAATCATTTACACACCACATTGGTGTGACTACGGTCAGTTTGATAAAAAGTACCACACTGTCCAGGTGACTATTTGTCTTTATCCACAATTTCTTCATTTTTTCTTTCTTTTCTCGTTCCATGCAAAGAATCAACCAAACGTGATAGTTAATGCTGTCACCTGATTGGCTGTTAGCGTGCCACGCCCACTGGTCAGTGATCACTTCCTGGTTACCAGAGAGCGAGTGTCTTTGTTCATGCAAGCAACCTTGCTTCCATACTTCACCTTTCTTCCCACAAAGACAAGCATATGTTAATCAAACACACTTTTTATGGCTTTCTATTAAATGTGTTTTGCGATAATAAGCAACAACAATCAAAAAATACAGCAAAAGGATTGAATGTGTCAAGAAAAATGTGTTAATACTAATAACAAAAAGGTGTCTTTAAATATATGCATGACGTTATTTTAGTGTCATAGCCAATTATGAAAATGATACAATGACCTCCCTTTGAAACGCCTCAAGCCAGTGGGAAACACAAGAAAAAACATGCACTGTATCAAAAGAAATTGTATCCTTTTTTACAAGTGATGCCCTCCCATGTTTCTTATGTCGAGAGTCTGCTGGGAAACATGGCGGGCTTCATAAAGGAAACAATCCACTCATGAAACATGGCGGGCTTCATAAAGGAAACAATCCACTCATGAAAAATGGCGGGCTTCATAAAGGAAACAATCCACTCATGAAACATGGCGGGCTTCATAAAGGAAACAATCCACTCATGAAACATGGCGGGCTTCATAAAGGAAACAATCCACTCATGAAACATGGCGGGCTTCATAAAGGAAACAATCCACTCATGAAAAATGGCGGGCTTCATAAAGGAAACAATCCACTCATGAAACATGGCGGGCTTCATAAAGGAAACAATCCACTCATGAAACATGGCGGGCTTCATAAAGGAAACAATCCACTCATGAAACATGGCGGGCTTCATAAAGGAAACAATCCACTCATGAAACATGGCGGGCTTCATAAAGGAAACAATCCACTCATGAAACATGGCGGGCTTCATAAAGGAAACAATCCACTCATGAAACATGGCGGGCTTCATAAAGGAAACAATCCACTCATGAAACATGGCGGGCTTCATAAAGGAAACAATCCACTCATGAAACATGGCGGGCTTCATAAAGGAAACAATCCACTCATGGTGGTGTTTTCAATTTCATGTGCCAGAAAAAAGAGTCGATATTTTGCAGCAGATAATATGGATGAACTCTAATATTGTAATAGATGGAAAGCCTTTCTTTTGGAAAAATATGTTTGAAAGAGGAATCATTTTTGTCAATGATATCATCAATGAGAATGGTAAGATGATACAGTATGATGAATGATATATTTGTCAATGATATCATCAATGAGAATGGTAAGATGATGAAGTATGATGAATGATATATTTGTCAATGATATCATCAATGAGAATGGTAAGATGATACAGTATGATGAATGATATATTTGTCAAAGATATCATCAATGAGAATAGTAAGATTATGAAGTATGATGAATGTACAACTACGTGTGGTGATGATATCATCAATGAGAATGGTAAGATGATACAGTATGATGAATGTACAACTATGTGTGGTGATGATATCATCAATGAGAATGGTAAGATGATACAGTATGATGAATGTACAACTACGTGTGGTGATGATATCATCAATGAGAATGGTAAGATGATACAGTATGATGAATGTACAACTATGTGTGGTGATGATATCATCAATGAGAATGGTAAGATGATACAGTATGATGAATGTACAACTATGTGTGGTGATGATATCATCAATGGGAATGGTAAGATGATACAGTATGATGAATGTACAACTACGTGTGGTGATGATATCATCAATGAGAATGGTAAGATGATACAGTATGATGAATGTACAACTATGTGTGGTGATGATATCATCAATGAGAATGGTAAGATGATACAGTATGATGAATGTACAACTATGTGTGGTGATGATATCATCAATGAGAATGGTAAGATGATACAGTATGATGAATGTACAACTATGTGTGGTGATGATATCATCAATGAGAATGGTAAGATGATACAGTATGATGAATGTACAACTACGTGTGGTGATGATATCATCAATGAGAATGGTAAGATGATACAGTATGATGAATGTACAACTATGTGTGGTGATGATATCATCAATGAGAATGGTAAGATGATACAGTATGATGAATGTACAACTATGTGTGGTGATGATATCATCAATGAGAATGGTAAGATGATACAGTATGATGAATGTACAACTATGTGTGGTGATGATATCATCAATGAGAATGGTAAGATGATACAGTATGATGAATGTACAACTATGTGTGGTGATGATATCATCAATGAGAATGGTAAGATGATACAGTATGATGAATGTACAACTATGTGTGGTGATGATATCATCAATGAGAATGGTAAGATGATACAGTATGATGAATGTACAACTATGTGTGGTGATGATATCATCAATGAGAATGGTAAGATGATACAGTATGATGAATGTACAACTATGTGTGGTGATGATATCATCAATGAGAATGGTAAGATGATACAGTATGATGAATGTACAACTATGTGTGGTGATGATATCATCAATGAGAATGGTAAGATGATACAGTATGATGAATGTACAACTATGTGTGGTGATGATATCATCAATGAGAATGGTAAGATGATACAGTATGATGAATGTACAACTATGTGTGGTGATGATATCATCAATGAGAATGGTAAGATGATACAGTATGATGAATGTACAACTATGTGTGGTGATGCTTGCTCAAGCTTTTCTTTTCATCAACTAACTGGAGTCATTAGGAAAAGATGGAAACAAATAATTAATTATGGAACTACTAAATTATTAGTTTGTAAACCTCTAATAAAAAATTCTAGTTGGCAAAAAGGAACTAAAATAAATAGAAAAATATATAATTTCTATTTAATAAAGAAGTCTTTGAAGGCTGCCTCATACAACACATATGGAAAATGGGAGGACTTTTTTGACTGCCCGTTGCCGTGGGATACCATATTCAAACTAATCTATAAAACTACTATCCATGTGCAACATCGTTATTTTCTAATTAAAATTATTTATAACTTCTTACCCACAGGGAAAATGTTACAATGATGGAATATGACACAATCAGATGATTTTGTTGTCAGGAGCCTGAATCCACCCTGCTTTTGTTTTAATATTGTCATATTGTGTCTTTGTTTTGTCATATTGTGTCTTTGTTTTGTCATATTGTGTCTTTGTTTTGTCATATTGTGTCTTCGTTTTGTCATATTGTGTCTTTGTTTTGTCATATTGTGTCTTTGTTTTGTCATATTGTGTCTTTGTTTTGTCATATTGTGTCTTCCTTTTGTCATATTGTGTCTTTGTTTTGTCATATTGTGTCTTTGTTTTGTCATATTGTGTCTTTGTTTTGTCATATTGTGTCTTCCTTTTGTCATATTGTGTCTTTGTTTTGTCATATTGTGTCTTTATTTTGTCATATTGTGTCTTCCTTTTGTCATATTGTGTCTTCCTTTTGTCATATTGTGTCTTCCTTTTGTCATATTGTGTCTTCCTTTTGTCATATTGTGTCTTTGTTTTGTCATATTGTGTCTTCCTTTTGTCATATTGTGTCTTTGTTTTGTCATATTGTGTCTTCCTTTTGTCATATTGTGTCTTCCTTTTGTCATATTGTGTCTTCCTTTTGTCATATTGTGTCTTCCTTTTGTCATATTGTGTCTTCCTTTTGTCATATTGTGTCTTCCTTTTGTCATATTGTGTCTTTGTTTTGTCATATTGTGTCTTCCTTTTGTCATAATGTGTCTTCCTTTTGTCATATTGTGTCTTTGTTTTGTCATATTGTGTCTTCCTTTTGTCATATTGTGTCTTCCTTTTGTCATATTGTGTCTTTGTTTTGTCATATTGTGTCTTCCTTTTGTCATATTGTGTCTTCCTTTTGTCATATTGTGTCTTCCTTTTGTCATATTGTGTCTTCCTTTTGTCATATTGTGTCTTCCTTTTGTCCATATTGTGTCTTCCTTTTGTCATATTGTGTCTTCCTTTTGTCATATTGTGTCTTCCTTTTGTCATATTGTGTCTTCCTTTTGTCATATTGTGTCTTCGTTTTGTCATATTGTGTCTTCCTTTTGTCATATTGTGTCTTCCTTTTGTCATATTGTGTCTTCCTTTTGTCATATTGTGTCTTTGTTTTGTCATATTGTGTCTTCCTTTTGTCATATTGTGTCTTCCTTTTGTCATATTGTGTCTTTGTTTTGTCATATTGTGTCTTCCTTTTGTCATATTGTGTCTTTGTTTTGTCATATTGTGTCTTCCTTTGTCATATTGTGTCTTTGTTTTGTCATATTGTGTCTTCCTTTTGTCATATTGTGTCTTTGTTTTGTCATATTGTGTCTTACTTTTGTCATATTGTTTTGTCATATTGTGTCTTCCTTTTGTCATATTGTGTCTTCCTTTTGTCATATTGTGTCTTCCTTTTGTCATATTGTGTCTTCCTTTTGTCATATTGTGTCTTCCTTTTGGGTGGAAGTTCAAAAAATGTGTTTAAGGATTTAAGGTTTGTTTATGAAGGTTGATGTGGTTTGTGTTATTTTAGGAGAGTTGATTGACAATCATGATTTAATCAATTTAATTATAGTACTCGGTAAAAGATTTATTTTTAAGGCTAAAAACAGAAATTTACTTAGTATTACTTTCTTTAAAACATTTATTCAGTATTTTCTAACTTTAGAAAGTTACATGGTTGAAAATGATAATGATGCCAAAAAACATAAAAAAAGGTGAGAAGTCCTCAAAGGCTTATTTTGAAAGTGTAATTATGTTTATAGATTATATGCAAATTATGTTTATAGATTATATGCAAATTATGTTTATAGATTATATGCAAATTATGTTTATAGATTATATGCAGTCTGTTGTTGTGTTCCCTCATTTGAGTGACCTGGACATCATCTGGACTGTACATAAATGCTTTTTCTGAAAATGCAAATGTTATGCAATCTGTTGTTGAGTTCCATTGTACATGAATGAAGGTGTGTGTTGGACATTGTACATGAATGAAGGTGTGTGTTGGACATTGTACATGAATGAAGGTGTGTGTTGGACATTGTACATGAATGAAGGTGTGTGTTGGACATTGTACATGAATGAAGGTGTGTGTTGGACATTGTACATGAATGAAGGTGTGTGTTGGACATTGTACATGAATGAAGGTGTGTGTTGGACATTGTACATGAATGAAGGTGTGTGTTGGACATTGTACATGAATGAAGGTGTGTGTTGGACATTGTACATGAATGAAGGTGTGTGTTGGACATTGTACATGAATGAAGGTGTGTGTTGGACATTGTACATGAATGAAGGTGTGTGTTGGACATTGTACATGAATGAAGGTGTGTGTTGGACATTGTACATGAATGAAGGTGTGTGTTGGACATTGTACATGAATGAAGGTGTGTGTTGGACATTGTACATGAATGAAGGTGTGTGTTGGACATTGTACATGAATGAAGGTGTGTGTTGGACATTGTACATGAATGAAGGTGTGTGTTGGACATTGTACATGAATGAAGGTGTGTGTTGGACATTGTACATGAATGAAGGTGTGTGTTGGACATTGTACATGAATGAAGGTGTGTGTTGGACATTATCTGGACTGGACCTGCTTTTAAAAACACTTTAAACAAATCTTGTTTCATTTACAACCTGGTCTGGTGGAGATAGGGTCCTTTTTTTTTTAAATAAAATAAAATAAGATAAATAAATAAACATTTTCTTGGATAAAAAAGAAAGTAAAATAATGACATGAAAAATCGTAATGAATGAAAATGTTAGTGGAGCAGCAACACATACAACCATGTGTGCTTCAGGGACCGTGGCCCTTGCAGACTGTGGCCCTTGCAGACTGTGGCCCTTGCAGACTGTGGCCCTTGCAGACTGTGGCCCTTGCAGACCGTGGCCCTTGCAGACTGTGGCCCTTGCAGACTGTGGCCCTTGCAGACCGTGGCCCTTGCAGACCGTGGCCCTTGCAGACCGTGGCCCTTGCAGACCGTGGCCCTTGCAGACTGTGGCCCTTGCAGACTGTGGCCCTTGCAGACCGTGGCCCTTGCAGACCGTGGCCCTTGCAGACCGTGGCCCTTGCAGACCGTGGCCCTTGTAGACTGTGGCCCTTGCAGACGTGTTGTGGGAAGCAGAATATTGGCAGCACAAAGAAACAACCCCTTTGTGTGAGTGGGGAAGGGAGGTTGTTGGGGTTGATGCACTAGTTGAAAGTGTATCTATCTTGTGTTTTTTCTATGTTGATTTAATAAAATAAAATAAAAAAACACAACAAATGTATTTAGTCAAAGGTTAGAAAATGTTGTTTGGTGTATCCATTTCCTTCTGCTCACCTGAGTGTGACAGCGGACTTTGGTTGAATTAGGTAAAGCCACAGGCCAACTGCCCCCCCCCCCCCCCCCCCCCCCATTCAACATGCCAGGAACTACCTTTTTTGGGGTATTTTACTCAACGGCCTCTGTCTCGTTGCTTGCAGTCACAGACAAACAGGAAAAACAGGTTTTGCTAGTTGTTGTATGTGTGAAAAGGACAGGTGTGGTCATGAAGGACAATTCTTATCTGATATTACTTATGAAACTCTTTAGGAAGTACAAACTCAGTTTACATATGAGTTGGGAAATGGTGTTAGATGTAAATATGAACGGAATATTCAGTTGAATATGCTACAAAGACAACATATTTCATGTTCAAACTCATAAACTTTTTTTTTTTTGCAAATAATCATTAACTTTATAATTTGATGTCAGCAACACGTGACAAAGAAGTTGGGAAAGGTGGCAATAAATACTGATAAAGTTGAGGAATGCTCATCAAACACTTATTTGGAACATCCCACAGGTGTGCAGGCTAATTGGGAACAGGTGGGTGCCATGATTGGGTATAAAAGTAGATTCCATGAAATGCTCAGTCATTCACAAACAAGGATGGGGCGAGGGTCACCACTTTGTCAACAAATGCCTGAGCAAATTGTTGAACAGTTTAAGAACAACCTTTCTCAAGCAGCTATTGCAAGGAATTGAGGGATTTCACCATCTACGCTCCGTAATATCATCAAAGGGTTCAGAGAATGTGGAGAAATCACTGCAGGTAAGCAGCTAAGCCTGTGACCTTCCATCCCTCAGGCTGTACTGCATCAACAAGCCACATCAGTGTGTAAAGGATATCACCACATGGAACACTTCAGAAAGCCACTGTCAGTAACTACAGTTGGTCGCTACATCTGGTAAGTGCAAGTTAAAACTCTCCTATGCAAGGCGAAAACCGTTTATCAACAACACCCAGAAACGCCGTCGGCTTCGCTGGCCTGAGCTCATCTAAGATGGACTGATACAAAGTGGAAAAGTGTTCTGTGGTCTGACGAGTCCACATTTCAAATTGTTTTTGGAAACTGTGGACGTCGTGTCCTCCGGACCAAAGAGGAAAAGAACCATCCGGATTGTAAAAGGCAGCATGTGTGATGGTATGGGGGTGTATTAGTGGTCAAGACATGTTCTAGGGTGAAAGTGTAAAAGGCAGCATGTGTGATGGTATGGGGGTGTATTAGTGGTCAAGACATGTTCTAGGGTGAAAGTGTAAAAGGCAGCATGTGTGATGGTATGGGGGTGTATTAGTGGTCAAGACATGTTCTAGGGTGAAAGTGTAAAAGGCAGCATGTGTGATGGTATGGGGGTGTATTAGTGGTCAAGACATGTTCTAGGGTGAAAGTGTAAAAGGCAGCATGTGTGATGGTATGGGGTGTATTAGTGGTCAAGACATGTTCTAGGGTGAAAGTGTAAAAGGCAGCATGTGTGATGGTATGGGGGTGTATTAGTGGTCAAGACATGTTCTAGGGTGAAAGTGTAGAAGGCAGCATGTGTGATGGTATGGGGGTGTATTAGTGGTCAAGACATGTTCTAGGGTGAAAGTGTAAAAGGCAGCATGTGTGATGGTATGGGGGTGTATTAGTGGTCAAGACATGTTCTAGGGTGAAAGTGTAGAAGGCAGCATGTGTGATGGTATGGGGGTGTATTAGTGGTCAAGACATGTTCTAGGGTGAAAGTGTAGAAGGCAGCATGTGTGATGGTATGGGGGTGTATTAGTGGTCAAGGCATGTTCTAGGGTGAAAGTGTAGAAGGCAGCATGTGTGATGGTATGGGGGTGTATTAGTGGTCAAGACATGTTCTAGGGTGAAAGTGTAGAAGGCAGCATGTGTGATGGTATGGGGGTGTATAGTGGTCAAGAAATGTTCTAGGGTGAAAGTGTAGAAGGCAGCATGTGTGATGGTATGGGGGTGTATTAGTGGTCAAGACATGTTCTAGGGTGAAAGTGTAGAAGGCAGCATGTGTGATGGTATGGGGGTGTATTAGTGGTGAAGACATGTTCTAGGGTGAAAGTGTAAAAGGCAGCATGTGTGATGGTATGGGGGTGTATTAGTGGACAAGACATGTTCTAGGGTGAAAGTGTAAAAGGCAGCATGTGTGATGGTATGGGGGTGTATTAGTGGACAAGACATGTTCTAGGGTGAAAGTGTAAAAGGCAGCATGTGTGATGGTATGGGGGTGTATTAGTGGTCAAGACATGTTCTAGGGTGAAAGTGTAGAAGCAGCATGTGTGATGGTATGGGGGTGTATTAGTGGTCAAGACATGTTCTAGGGTCATCATCATCGTATCGGCAGCTGTTTTCCGGCACCCGGACCTGAGGCCGAGGGTCTATGCCTTTTACCACCCCAGGCCCGGGGGGCCCTCCCGTTCATATGTCAGGACACACAGAAGTGAGCCAGGTCACCGAGCAGTCATCCAGGTCCGCTAGGCCACGCAAACCATTAGGAGCACGATAAATCGGGCAACGCAGGATCACGTGGTCGGCAGTCTGCTCCTCCGCGCCACACTCACACGTCGCGTTAGGTGCTAAGCCCCACTGGAACATGTTTGAGCGAAAGCGACCGACACCAGTTCGGAGGCGGTTAAGCCTCACCTAGGCCACTCGTGGTAGTGAGAGGCCTGGTATTGAGCCGGTGTCAGGTATGAAGTCACGGAGTCTGGAGGAGATGGTATGCTCCAGGTCCGTGCTCCATTTGTGATTCGCCCAGTGAGCCGCCCTGATGTTGTTGTCACTGCATTGCTGCAGGAGCTTCAGGGCGGCTGGTACCAGTGGGTCTCTGGAGGGGAGGCGGGGCGTTGGCTCTGAGGAGAGTGTGAGCCTTTCATGGAGCAGGTGGTTCTCATCCATGTTTGCCCGGCCCGCCAGAGTTGCTACAGCACCTTGGCGACGAAGCTCAGCGGGTTGGATGCCTGCTAAGATGGGCAGTAGCTCCACAGGGGTGGGGCGCAGGCATCCAGTGATAACACGCAAGGCTTCGTTGATCGGGACATCAAGTTGTTTAGTGTGAGCACTGCGCGCCCAGACAGGTGCGCAGTACTCAGCAGTTGAGTAGACCAGGGCAAGTGCTGCTGTTCGCAGAGTTCTTGCCCCGGCACCCCAACCGGACCCGACCAACCGTCTCAGCAGTGAGACGCGGGTGTTGAGTTTCTTGCGTGTTGCCAAGAGGTGTTTACGGAAAGTGAGCGACCTGTCCAGGGTGACCCCAAGGTATTTAGGGTCAGGGCGAGGGTCTTCAGGTGTAGGACGAGGCCGGCATAGGGTAAGGGAAGCCCCATCCGGCTTCCGCACCTCGAACCTGATCTCACGATCCGCTTCCCAATTGTATAGGTGGAAAGCTTGTGTCACCGTCTTGGATTCGCTGAGCTTCAATCTCCAGTTATGGAGGTAAGCCACTAAAGTCTCCATGTCCTGGCTTAGAGTTCCCTCCAAGGCCTGCCAGTCCCTGTCGGAGTGCAGCAGCGCGAGATCGTCTGCGTATGCGAACCTCCGTGAGACTGTGGCAGGCAGGTCGTATGTATAGATGTTATACAGGAGGGGAGCCAGGACAGATCCCTGGGGGACGCCATTTTTCAGGCGCCGCAACCTGCTTTTATCTCCGTTACTGGTGGTGAGAGTAAAGCTGCGGTTCCAGACAAGCTCCATGATCATTTTGACCATGTGCCTGTCTGGAAGCAGGCGGAGAAGTTTGCAGGTGAGGCCGCGGTGCCAGACTGTGTCATAGGCAGCAGTCAGGTCTATGAAGACGGCACCGGCCTTCTTTTTCGCCTCAAAGCAGTCCTCGATGTCCTGGGTAAGGAGGGCGACCTGGACTTCCCACGTCGAAAACCCGCCTGCTCCCGGGGGAGGTGGGGGTCTATGATGGGCTCGACACGGGCGTGAATCAGGCGCTCGAGGACTTTAAAGGGGACGCAGAGCAACGAGATTGGTCTGTAGCTCGTTACGTCATCCTTTGGCTTGTTCGGCTTGGGGATAGCGACAACAGTGGCCCTTCTCCAAATCCTGGGGATCCGGAGTTGGCGCAGGCAAGAAGACAGGAAAACTCTCAGCCAGGACTTCATTGCAGGGGCAGCGTGGAGCACGAGTTCTGGGCAGATGTTGTCAGGCCCAGCAGACTTGCCTGGTTTGGTATACTGGAGGGCAGCTGTGAACTCCTCCGGTGAAAACTCACCGGAGATGTTACACTCGCTAGATGTTGTTGTCCTCCAGAGGTCTGCAGTTTCCTGGCGCACCGCCCGGGAAAAATCTCGATTTATCCCGGTATATGCCCCGTTTTTCACAACCTGTGCTGCAATAGCATTTGCGGTAACGGGGTATGTTCGGGGTGCGCGCTCAGACCTACCAGTCAAGTTGTTCAAAGTGCTCCACGCGATACGGCTAGTGTGCGAGAAGTCGATGGAGTGGACTGCCTCTTTCCAGCGCTGGTGCCTCTTCCTTCCAAGAGTGGAAAGAAGGGCAGTGGCTGAATTGTTAGCCTCCGGGCCATAGGGAGCCCGGAGGAAGGCGCTGTAGAGGGTCTCGCACTCGCCATCCCAGCATGGTTTGTAGTTCTTACGCCGGCCGCGTGGGATGGCTTTTTTGGCCGCAGATGTTAGTGCCCTACAGAAGTCCTGGTATGCCTCGTCCACGTTGGGTGTGTCTGGTGGTGGGAGACACCGTGTGGACTTGTTGGTATGGAGGCGATAGAGTTTCCAATTGGCCTTCCGGAAGTTCCATCGCTTCATCGGTCCGCTCGGAACTGTTGTCACGAGGTCGGGCACCGATATCAGCGACGGTCGGTGTTGCGACCTGGGGAACATTCCTAGAACACGTCTGTCGGGGAGCTGGGTGTCCACACCGACACTCACGAAAGCCAGGTCAGGGTTCGTGTCAGTGTTATGCCGAGCGGAGTGAAAGCTGGCTGGGCCCTTCGGGTTGTAGAGAAGGTTGAGCGAGTTGCGCTCTGCCCAGTCAGAAAGAGTTTCCCCGCTCGGTGAGGTGGTACTGTATCCCCACCGTGTATGCCGGCAGTTGAAATCACCAGCATATACACACGGTGGTTCAAGCACTGGCAGTGACACTGGCGTGAGTTGTGAGGGTGGTGGTTTGTAGACGTTGACAATTTTGATGTCGCCAACGTCCACTCGCAGCCACTCGATCTCGGAGTTGTCCGGTGATCGATCGGCGAGGGTCCAGCTCAGATCGTTGTGGACAAACATGGCAAGGCCATGCTTCTTGCTCAGGATTGACCCAGCTAGCGTGAAGTTGGTGATCGCTAGCTTGTCCGCTGTTGGGCGGTGGGTTTCCTGAAGGAGGATGACCATGGCTTGGGTGGTGTGGGCCATGTGCTCGATGACGGATGTTTTGGCATCTGTGAGCCCTTCAACGTTCAGTTGCAGTATTCTTGGTTGGAGACCGGCAGCAGTGTTGCTACCAGATCTCCGCCCAGACTGCCCCTGGACGCCAGAACGGGAGGGTACCCGAGTTGAAAGTTTTTTGTTTCGCCGCGTTGCCATGGAGTAGAGCAGCGCGGTTACTTGCAGGGATCACGGCGTGAACGTAAACTTTCTCGAACCCTGTTCTAGGGTGAAAGTGTAAGAGGCAGCATGTGTGATGGTATGGGGGTGTATTAGTGGTCAAGACATGTTCTAGAGTGAAAGTGTAGAAGGCAGCATGTGTGATGGTATGGGGGTGTATTAGTGGTCAAGACATGTTCTAGGGTGAAAGTGTAGAAGGCAGCATGTGTGATGGTATGGGGGTGTATTAGTGGACAAGACATGTTCTAGGGTGAAAGTGTAAAAGGCAGCATGTGTGATGGTATGGGGGTGTATTAGTGGTCAAGACATGTTCTAGGGTGAAAGTGTAGAAGGCAGCATGTGTGATGGTATGGGGGTGTATTAGTGGTCAAGACATGTTCTAGGGTGAAAGTGTAAGAGGCAGCATGTGTGATGGTATGGGGGTGTATTAGTGGTCAAGACATGTTCTAGGGTGAAAGTGTAGAAGGCAGCATGTGTGATGGTATGGGGGTGTATTAGTGGTCAGACATGTTCTAGGTGAAAGTGTAGAAAGCAGCATGTGTGATGGTATGGGGGTGTATTAGTGGTCAAGACATGTTCTAGGGTGAAAGTGTAGAAGGCAGCATGTGTGATGGTATGGGGGTGTATTAGTGGTCAAGACATGTTCTAGGGTGAAAGTGTAGAAGGCAGCATGTGTGATGGTATGGGGGTGTATTAGTGGTGAAGACATGTTCTAGGTGAAAGTGTAGAAGGCAGCATGTGTGATGGTATGGGGGTGTATTAGTGGTGAAGACATGTTCTAGGGTGAAAGTGTAAAAGGCAGCATGTGTGATGGTATGGGGGTGTATTAGTGGACAAGACATGTTCTAGGGTGAAAGTGTAAAAGGCAGCATGTGTGATGGTATGGGGGTGTATTAGTGGTCAAGACATGTTCTAGGGTGAAAGTGTAGAAGGCAGCATGTGTGATGGTATGGGGGTGTATTAGTGGTCAAGACATGTTCTAGGGTGAAAGTGTAGAAGGCAGCATGTGTGATGGTATGGGGGTGTATTAGTGGTGAAGACATGTTCTAGGGTGAAAGTGTAAAAGGCAGCATGTGTGATGGTATGGGGGTGTATTAGTGGACAAGACATGTTCTAGGGTGAAAGTGTCAAAAGGCAGCATGTGTGATGGTATGGGGGTGTATTAGTGGTCAAGACATGTTCTAGGGTGAAAGTGTAGAAGGCAGCATGTGTGATGGTATGGGGGTGTATTAGTGGTCAAGACATGTTCTAGGGTGAAAGTGTAAGAGGCAGCATGTGTGATGGTATGGGGGTGTATTAGTGGTCAAGACATGTTCTAGGGTGAAAGTGTAGAAGGCAGCATGTGTGATGGTATGGGGGTGTATTAGTGGTGAAGACATGTTCTAGGGTGAAAGTGTAGAAGGCAGCATGTGTGATGGTATGGGGGTGTATTAGTGGACAAGACATGTTCTAGGGTGAAAGTGTAAAAGGCAGCATGTGTGATGGTATGGGGGTGTATTAGTGGTCATGTTCTAGGGTGAAAGTGTAAAAGGCAGCATGTGTGATGGTATGGGGGTGTATTAGTGGTCAAGACATGTTCTAGGGTGAAAGTGTAGAAGGCAGCATGTGTGATGGTATGGGGGTGTATTAGTGGTCAAGACATGTTCTAGGGTGAAAGTGTAGAAGGCAGCATGTGTGATGGTATGGGGGTGTATTAGTGGTGAAGACATGTTCTAGGGTGAAAGTGTAAAAGGCAGCATGTGTGATGGTATGGGGGTGTATTAGTGGTCAAGACATGTTCTAGGGTGAAAGTGTAGAAGGCAGCATGTGTGATGGTATGGGGGTGTATTAGTGGTCAAGACATGTTCTAGGGTGAAAGTGTAGAAGGCAGCATGTGTGATGGTATGGGGGTGTATTAGTGGACAAGACATGTTCTAGGGTGAAAGTGTAAAAGGCAGCATGTGTGATGGTATGGGGGTGTATTAGTGGTCAAGACATGTTCTAGGGTGAAAGTGTAGAAGGCAGCATGTGTGATGGTATGGGGGTGTATCAGTGGTCAAGACATGTTCTAGGGTGAAAGTGTAAGAGGCAGCATGTGTGATGGTATGGGGGTGTATTAGTGGTCAAGACATGTTCTAGGGTGAAAGTGTAGAAGGCAGCATGTGTGATGGTATGGGGGTGTATTAGTGGTGAAGACATGTTCTAGGGTGAAAGTGTAGAAGGCAGCATGTGTGATGGTATGGGGGTGTATTAGTGGTCAAGACATGTTCTAGGGTGAAAGTGTAGAAGGCAGCATGTGTGATGGTATGGGGTGTATTAGTGGTCAAGACATGTTCTAGGGTGAAAGTGTAGAAGGCAGCATGTGTGATGGTATGGGGGTGTATTAGTGGTCAAGACATGTTCTAGGTGAAAGTGTAGAAGGCAGCATGTGTGATGGTATGGGGGTGTATTAGTGGTCAAGACATGTTCTAGGGTGAAAGTGTAGAAGGCAGCATGTGTGATGGTATGGGGGTGTATTAGTGGACAAGACATGTTCTAGGGTGAAAGTGTAAAAGGCAGCATGTGTGATGGTATGGGGGTGTATTAGTGGTCAAGACATGTTCTAGGGTGAAAGTGTAGAAGGCAGCATGTGTGATGGTATGGGGGTGTATCAGTGGTCAAGACATGTTCTAGGGTGAAAGTGTAAGAGGCAGCATGTGTGATGGTATGGGGGTGTATTAGTGGTCAAGACATGTTCTAGGGTGAAAGTGTAGAAGGCAGCATGTGTGATGGTATGGGGGTGTATTAGTGGTCAAGACATGTTCTAGGGTGAAAGTGTAGAAGGCAGCATGTGTGATGGTATGGGGGTGTATTAGTGGTCAAGACATGTACTAGGGTGAAAGTGTAGAAGGCAGCATGTGTGATGGTATGGGGGTGTATTAGTGGTGAAGACATGTTCTAGGGTGAAAGTGTAGAAGGCAGCATGTGTGATGGTATGGGGGTGTATTAGTGGTCAAGACATGTTCTAGGGTGAAAGTGTAGAAGGCAGCATGTGTGATGGTATGGGGGTGTATTAGTGGTCAAGACATGTTCTAGGGTGAAAGTGTAGAAGGCAGCATGTGTGATGTATGGGGGTGTATTAGTGGTCAAGACATGTTCTAGGGTGAAAGTGTAGAAGGCAGCATGTGTGATGGTATGGGGGTGTATTAGTGGTCAAGACATGGGTAACTTACACATCTGTGAAGGCACCATTAATGCTGAAAGGTACATACAGCTTTTGGAGCAACATATGTTGTTACCATGGACGCCCCTGCTTATTTCAGCAAGACAATGCCAAGCCAGGTGTTACATCAACGTGGCTTCATAGTAAAAGAGTGCGGGTACTAGACTGGCCTGCCTGTAGTCCAGACATTGAAAATGTGTGGCACCTGCAATAGCAGAAGGGAGACCCCCGGACTGTTGAACAACTTAAGCTGTACATCAAGCAAGAATGGGAAAGAATTCCACTTCAAAAATGTGTCTCCTCACTTCCCAAACCTTTACTGAGTGTTGTTCAAAGGAAAGGCCATGTAACACAGTGGTGAACATGCCCTTTCCCAACTACTTTGGCACGTGTTGCAGACATGAAATTATAACTTAATGATTATTTGCAAAATCAAGTTTATGAGTTTGAACATGAAATATGTTGTCTTTGTAGCATATTCAACTGAATATGGCTTGAAAAGGATTAGCAAATTATTGTATTCCGTTTATATTTACATCTAACACCATTTCCCAACTCATATGGAAACGGGGTTTGTACAATCCTTTTCTTCAAGGCAATAATATCATGGATGGAAGATATGACTGACTATATAAGATTTGCTTGATTTAATTAGCACATTTTTCATTTAAAAACATTGTGAAAGTTGTCTGTGGGTAGGCTCGGGCCGATTACACATTTTGCTGGATGATACATTGACCTACAAAATATTGCTGATTATTTTTTGGAGAGCAAATGAAGCAGGTTTATAATGACAATACATAATAACAACGAGGTATACCATTTCAAATGCCATTATTCCTCCTTTATTCTCACATTGTCGTTGAAATGTCAACTCTTAAATACCAAGTTGAATAAAACAAACACATAAAATATACTGTCTGTAAGCAAAATGTTGCAATTGAATTAAAAAATAGGTTCTGTCTCTGCTCAGGAGGGGATGGGGGCCTCAAATATACACAACCAAAACAATAAGCAAAATGGTTAAATAGAGTTGTTGTTCTTTCTACAAGGTGCTATTAAAAAGAGGTGCACTAAAAAGTAGTTGTTTGTACAAAAAAGAGGTGCACTAAAAAGTAGTTGTTTGTACAAAAAAGAGGTGCACTAAAAAGTAGTTGTTTGTACAAAAAAGAGGTGCACTAAAAAGTAGTTGTTTGTACAAAAAAGAGGTGCACTAAAAAGTAGTTGTTGTTTGTACAAAAAAGAGGTGCACTAAAAAGTAGTTGTTGTTTGTACAAAAAAGAGGTGCACTAAAAAGTAGTTGTTGTTTGTACAAAAAAGAGGTGCACTAAAAAGTAGTTGTTGTTTGTACAAAAAAGAGGTGCACTAAAAAGTAGTTGTTGTGCAAAGTGTTGCCAGAAACATAAAAGTGTCTTTACTGTAAGATGTATTTTCTTCGCACTTCTGGAAGTGATAAAGGTTAGCTTGCATGCTTCTGGAGCTTTTTTGCACGCTGTGGTAATACACACTACCTGGGCTTGTGGTGGCGGAGCTACGCTCTCACTGCCATTATTTTCCTGGCCGCTTGTTTTTGAATAGCCAGCAAATGAAGATACACCTCTCTTTCTCTACTGGCTAAGTAAATATAGCTACAAAGTGGCTGAAGTGCATCACAGATCATTTCTGCTACATCTAAAAATGCGTTGGATCAAACATTCAATCTTTTTTTTCGCTGGAAGAAACTTGAAGTATGGAAGCAAGGTTGGTTGCACGAACAAAGGCACTCGCTTCCTGGTAAGTGAGCAAGGCAGGAAGTGATCACTGATCACAGCCAATCAGGTAACAGTATCAACTATCACCTTTGGTTGATTCTTTGCATGGAGTGACAAGACAAAAGTCAACATGAAGAAACTGTGGATAAAAGAGGACAGCTTTGTGGATGTTTCCAAAAGGACCGTAGTCACACCAATGTGGTGTGTAAATGATGCAAGGCAAGATTATGTCTGAGTGTTTCCAAAAGGACCGTAGTCACACCAATGTGGTGTGTAAATGATGCAAGGCAAGATTATGTCTGAGTGTTTCCAAAAGGACCGTAGTCACACCAATGTGGTGTGTAAATGATGCAAGGTAAGATTATGTCTGAGTGTTTCCAAAAGGACCGTAGTCACACCAATGTGGTGTGTAAATGATGCAAGGTAAGATTATGTCTGAGTGTTTCCAAAAGGACCGTAGTCACACCAATGTGGTGTGTAAATGATGCAAGGTAAGATTATGTCTGAGTGTTTCCAAAAGGACCGTAGTCACACCAATGTGGTGTGTAAATGATGCAAGGTAAGATTATGTCTGAGTGTTTCCAAAAGGACCGTAGTCACACCAATGTGGTGTGTAAATGATGCAAGGCAAGATTATGTCTGAGTGTTTCCAAAAGGACCGTAGTCACACCAATGTGGTGTGTAAATGATGCAAGGTAAGATTATGTCTGAGTGTTTCCAAAAGGACCGTAGTCACACCAATGTGGTGTGTAAATGATGCAAGGCAAGATTATGTCAGAGTGTTTCCAAAAAGACCGTAGTCACACCAATGTGGTGTGTAAATGATGCAAGGCAAGATTATGTCTGAGTGTTTCCAAAAGGACCGTAGTCACACCAATGTGGTGTGTAAATGATGCAAGGCAAGATTATGTCTGAGTGTTTCCAAAAGGACCGTAGTCACACCAATGTGGTGTGTAAATGATGCAAGGTAAGATTATGTCTGAGTGTTTCCAAAAGGACCGTAGTCACACCAATGTGGTGTGTAAATGATGCAAGGCAAGATTATGTCTGAGTGTTTCCAAAAGGACCGTAGTCACACCAATGTGGTGTGTAAATGATGCAAGGTAAGATTATGTCTGAGTGTTTCCAAAAGGACCGTAGTCACACCAATGTGGTGTGTAAATGATGCAAGGCAAGATTATGTCTGAGTGTTTCCAAAAGGACCGTAGTCACACCAATGTGGTGTGTAAATGATGCAAGGTAAGATTATGTCTGAGTGTTTCCAAAAGGACCGTAGTCACACCAATGTGGTGTGTAAATGATGCAAGGCAAGATTATGTCTGAGTGTTTCCAAAAGGACCGTAGTCACACCAATGTGGTGTGTAAATGATGCAAGGCAAGATTATTGTTAAGTGTTCAATTTTGTTGACAATGTCTGAGTGTTTTCCATGCCTGTGTTGACATTTCCTTTCTGCCTTGACAGCTGAGGGATTATCATCACAGGAAGTTACATTTCAAATAGAAATGTTAACATTTCATACATTTTTCTCCTGGTTCTTACTTTCCATAGGTCAAAAAAATAGAACAAGTATCAATATGGAGCGATATAAAAGACTTATGTCAGCCAAGCCCTGCTATGTGCTCGGTAAAGGAATACTGTAAATATAACATGATGTCATGTTACTACATGGTTACAGCAAACATGATGTCATGTTACTACATGGTCACAGCAAACATGATGTCATGTTACTACATGGTTACAGCAAACATGATGTCATGTTACTACATGGTTACAGCAAACATGATGTCATGTTACTACATGGTCACAGCAAACATGATGTCATGTTACTACATGGTTACAGCAAACATGATGTCATGTTACTACATGGTTACAGCAAACATGATGTCATGTTACTACATGGTTACAGCAAACATGATGTCATGTTACTACATGGTTACAGCAAACATGATGTCATGTTACTACATGGTTACAGCAAACATGATGTCATGTTACTACATGGTTACAGCAAACATGATGTCATGTTACTACATGGTTACAGCAAACATGATGTCATGTTACTACATGGTTACAGCAAACATGATGTCATGTTACTACATGGTTACAGCAAACATGATGTCATGTTACTACATGGTTACAGCAAACATGATGTCATGTTACTACATGGTTACAGCAAACATGTCATGTTACAGCATGTACATCAAATGTTTTTGTGATATCAATCCTCGTTATCTACATTGTTAGTCAAATCTGCCTTTGTGAATGAATGGCAAAATAAAAAATTGTTACACAAAAATAGTTTTTCCTTGAAGTCTCTTGTCACTAGGGATGGATACTGTTCACATTTGAATTGATACGGTACCGATTCCTGTTACCTGGGAATCGATACCGGTTCTTAACGGTACCAATTATTAGTAATTGTGTGTGTGTTAATAAATATTCATTGTTTTTGTTAATAAAATGTCATTTTTATTGCAAGATTTAAAAATGGGATGATTATGATTACTGCTGTCCAGTTATTTCTTGTTTTATTGTCACATTTGCAAGTCTTTTGTTACGCCCTAAAAAGTCCCAATACTGTAAGTACACACCAGCTGTTTGATTGTAATGCGCATATTAGTTGTAATTCATTTAGAGGTGATGAAATGGCCAAGTCAAATAATAAGTAGCATGTCAATAGCAAAGTATCATCCCATCAAGGTAGCGCATTTTTGGAAAAGTCCAAACTTCCCAGCAGGCACAAGACATTAAAACAACATTGAGAACTTGTTGAATGAGGTCCTGACGTTTAGCAACACAAATACAACATTGAAACAACATGCTTTATGACAACCTTGCATCAATGTCAGCTTGTGTTGTTGTTTTGACCTTTGACATGTGGTCATTTCCTAACCATTATTCTACAACACAAATACAACATTGAAACAACATGCTAACAAAGCTAACATTGAAACAACATGCTTTCTAACAACCTTGCATCAATGTCAGCTTGTGTTGTTTTGACCTTTGACATGTGGTCATTTCCTAACCATTATTCTACAACACAAAGCTAACATTGAAACAACATGCTAACAAAGCTAACATTGAAACAACATGCTTTATGACAACCTTGCATCAATGTCAGCTTGTGTTGTTTTGACCTTTGACATGTGGTCATTTCCTAACCATTATTCTAC